>NW_024081343.1:552291-722262 GCF_003009895.1 Hyaena hyaena
TATTTGTCCTTCTCTGCCTGACTTATTTCGCTCAGCATAACACCCTCAAGGTCCATCCATGTTGCTACACATTAGCCATTATTTCTGCAAGTAATTTTTCAGGCCTGTGTTTTATCTTCTTCCAGTCCCTGAAAACATGAATGCTTGATCTTTTGTTAATAGTTCTGCAGGTCCCCAAGGGTCTGTTTATTTATTTATTTATTTTCTAGTCTGTTTTTACTCTGTTGTTTAGATTGGGTAAGTTCTGTTCTCTCTTCAGGTTCATTGATTACTTCCTGTGTCCTCCATTCTATTGTTGGGCCCTTCTATTGAATTTGGTTTTTCCAGTTGTGTTTTCATTTCCAAAATTTTCATTTGGCTTTTATGTTTTCTATTTCTTTGCTGAAGCATTTTGTTTTTTTCATTTATTCCAACTGTTTTTGTGACTGATATTTGAAGCACTTTTATGACAGCTGCTTTAAAAGATCTGTCAGATAGTTCTGAAATCTCTGTATTCTTGGTGTTGACACTCATTTGCTGTCTTTTCTCTTTTCTCTTAACATTTCCAATGATGAGTAATTATTTATTATTGAAATCCTGATGAAGTTTATTAAATAATTCTTATGAAATTATTATGAGTGATACTTTATAATCATCATTATGTGTTAAGTATCATTTTATGAGACTCTGAATGTTCTTTGACCCTTCAGCTGTACTTGATTTTCCCTGGCATTGATCTGGTAGAAGAAAGGGGAACTCTACTTTCTGTCAGTTGGGGTTAGAAATCGTGTTCCATACTTAACTGTTGTTAACATGTGTTGCAGGGAGGGGCTCCTCATTACTACGGGTTGGGATTAAGAGTTCTGGCTCCCTATCAGACTTCTGCTAAAACTACCTTGGCTGAGAAGGGTTGTAGGTACTTGTTACTGCTCTCCATATAGCCATTCACTGACACCACTGGGGTATGTCCTTGCTACCACTGGGTGGTGTTGGGTGTCCCAGCTCTCCACTTGGCCTCCTCTGGCATCACTCCAGCAGCAGAGGTTGAAGGGAGATGGCTTGTTACTTCTGGGAATTAATATTTGTTTTCCTACTCAGCTGTGGTACTACTTGGTAAAGGTGGACATCTTTTTTCCCACTCAGCCTTTGCTTGTGGGAGTGAGACTGGAACCACAGTGTTTTCCATGTCACTTGACTGGAGAAGAACAGTTACTGTCAAAACATATTTTTATTTAAAAAAAATTTTTTTTAATCATTAGAAGAGGTCCAGACTTCCCCTTTCTGGACCTTTGGATAGAGAGAATGGGCTTTTGTTGGGGTTCATTTTATCTTCATCCATCGACCTTTCTGGTTGCCAATTTCACCATACTGTTCCTTGGATTCCAAGCTTCCTAGCCAATCTGCTTTGTTCTCTCCACCTTTCAAAATGTATTAGTCTGCTTGGACTGCCGTAATCAAATACCACAGGCTCGCGTAAACAACAAAAATGCATTTTCTGACAGTTCTGGAGGCTGAAAGTCTAAGATCAAAGTGTTGGCAGATTTGGTTTCTCTTGTGGCCTCTCTCTTTGGCTTATAAAATGTCCACCCTCTTGCTGTGTCTTCACTTGCTGTGTCTTCACTTGTGTGCAGTGCATCCCTGGTGTCAGATTAGGGCCCCACCCTTATGGTCCCATTTAATCTTAATTATCTGTTTAAAGTTTCTAGCTCTATAGTCACATTGAAGAATCAGGGCTTCATTATGAATTTGGGGGATGGAATTCAGCCCATAACACTCTGCTTCCTAACCCAAAATTCATGTTCTTCTCACATGCCAAAAAACATTTGCTCCCATTCTAATAGCCCCGAGTCTTAACCCATTCCAGCCTCAATTCAAAGTCCAGAGCCTCATCTAATTATCATCTAAATAAGACATGGATGAAACCTGAGGTATGATTCATCATGAGGCAAAACTCTTCTCTGCCTGTGAACCTGTGAAATTGACCAAATTATGCTACAGTTACAAAGGTGGAACAGGAATAGGGTAGGCATTCTAATTTTAAAAGAATTTTAAATTTTAAATCTTTCAGGAAGAAGAAAATGGTCATAAGTCCCAAGCAAGTCCAAAACCTAACAAGGCAAATTCTGTAAGATCTGAAGGATACAAAATAGTCTTCTATGGCTCCATGCCCTTTCCCTTGGGCATAGGTCCCCTGGGCACATCAGGGTAGTAGCCCTGTTTTCTGTATGTCCCATGATTGAATACAAATGAGTGCTCAGTAGTAATGTTTTGGATGGATGTTACACCTATTCCTTGGAATGCCTCACATCCTACCAAGGTAATGCCATAAAGAAGCTTTAGAATACAGTTTGTCATGGGCTGTGTATTGGTCTTATTCCAGATATTTGTCAAAAAGTGAACAAGTGGTTGCTTTTATTTCCCTTCTGAAGTTTGTTACTGTTGAAACATAGATCTGTCAGACTTCATAGAGGAGAAACATCTGACCTCTTTATGAATGATGATATTTAAATTTCAAAAATACCTTAATGATAATTTGCAGGATGTTGTATTAGAAGAAGGAAGGAAGAAAGAAAGGAAGGAAGGAAAGAAGGGAGGGAGGGAGTAAAGAGTGAGGGTGGGAGGGAAAGTGACAGAAGCTATTGCAGTTTGTTGTCTCTTATTATACAAAGGAAAACCAGCATGAACTAAAGCATTATTTTGGCTCAGGCTACAGACAGCCTCAGAATTTTATAATCCTGCATATCAACATTAGGATCTATCCTGAATTCCTGGCTGAAAATCTGTTAATACTTAAAGAATGAGGAAACAAACTTGTGATTTCAATCTTAGTCATTCTTCTTCAGCTAGTCAAAGACCATGTTTGGGATTATGTTGCTTTCTTTCTTACAACTTACAAAGCTCAAATTTACAGTATGGTGCAGCATTGCTAAATATGTTTTTTTTTTAGTGTGAGAAATTAAATACTCTTGGCTTATAGATTTTATAGTGTTTCTCAATGAAATATTTTCTAAGTAGACCTCCATCCTGCTCCCTGAAAACAATGCCTATATAATATTCCCTGTGATTGTCCCCTTTTCCATACAATGTCTTGTTTCCATGGCTCTGCTGGCAGACCTCTTCCTCATTCCAGTAGAAAGTTCTCTTCCACAACCTAGAATCTGATATGTCTTATCAAAGGACATAGGTGGAGGTTTTGGCTGTGACCTCAGGAGCTTAAGTACACAAAATATGACACCTTACCTGTTATGTAAGATATGATCAGTTTCTCATTCATTTCAAAACTGACCAGTATTAATTTCAAGGCACCATGGCCTCAGACCCTGATGTCACTTCATTTACTGATCATATGTTCATACCTCCTCTTGTAGACCCTGTCAGGGAGGGGAAGTTTCCCTCCTATCCCCTTGATTATTTTGGCTGGCCTAACAATTAAATTAACATAAAACAGATTCACAGTAGAAAAATAAATTTAATTATATACAGATGCAGGGCCCATAAGAACGTGAGACCTAAGGTGACCAAAGCAGACAGTATTTATAACTTTTAGACCCAGAAACAAATTAGTGAAAACCTGCTGAGCCAAAGAAACTTAGGCTTGGGTACTTGTATGTGAAGAAACTAAGCAGAGTTTGTTTACATAGATTTCTTGGCCCTGAATTCGCCATCTCTGGCAATGAGGATGTCTCTTTCCCTCCTGGTACAGGGAGAGTAATTTTACATGGGAGATTTTTTCGTGCTTTCAGGGTGACCAAGAGGAGGGTCAGAACGTTCTTCTTGTACCAGCTGTTTTTCACATAACTTTAATTCAAAATAATCAATATGCCAGGGTGGCATATTCTGGGATGTCCTGCCCTTGATCCCATCAACATACACTCCTGGCTTCAGCTGTAGGGATATCTGATTGTTAAATAGACTCCTAGCACTTGGCATTGATGATGTTTTCTGCCTTAACTCTATTGCCATTCTTGAGTCAGCCTTTCCTATCATATCCCAAACAGGAAGGGTGCAGTTTCAGCCTCCATCTTTCACTGAAAGAGTAGGAATAGGGAAAAAGTCTAAAATTCTGCTGATTTTTTCACTTGCTTAGTGACTGCCACCTCTATAGATTTTATGACAGTTCATTTCTTGAGTTGTCATTTTGGTAAAGTCATCCCACTTTCACTACAATATTGTAATCCCAAGCAGTATAGAAACTCACTTTCATCAGTATCATTGTTTTGTTTAGTCTTTATGGAGAATTGTAATTCTTGGGGTTGTGTTGATCACTACTATCTCTATTTAATTCACTTTTCTAGGTTCTTGAAAAGGGCACATGTGATTGTGTTAAACGTTAAACATGATTTAGGCATGTTTATAACTATACCCCAGTAAAGCCATTAGATAGTCTAGCCATCCCTCAGTTCTATGATTCCCCTATTTCTAGTCCAATCTAGCTTTTAGCAAAGCAGACAGAGCCAGTGCTACTTATGTTAATAGCTGAGGTTCATCAGCATAAATTGCTTTTGGGGTGCTCCTCAGTGTGCGTGATTCTGTATTTGATGTTATGATTTGTAGCAAACAACAGAGGCACTCAAGGATTTAGCAGCCTGTGCTTGGTTATTGCCGCAAGGGAGCTGAGGGGCTTTTAAATAAACTATGTATGATTTCCTCACATGAGATGTGATTTAAGTGCTACACATGACAGGCAAGTGCATTTAAAGAAAGCCCCAATGCACCAGCTGAGATTTCCAGAGCCAGTCTAAGAATCAGTTCCTGAGAGTGGCCTGCTAGAGCCATGATGGACTTAAAGAAGCCACTGAATGAATGAGGGTGTGGAGAAAGGCAGAGGGACAAAGAAGAAATGGATAACAGATACAAAGGTTTGCAGGGATTTGGGTAGTGGCACAGGATGAGATAAGGGGAAAGTAAGGAGCTTATAAGAGGAAATTCAAATATTGTATGATACAAAGTGAGATACACATGGCCAAAGCACACTGAGATAGTCTTCATTGTGCATTGTCCATATGAGAATTAAAACATAATTACAAGTGGACAGTGAGAAAGAATTTCCATAAATGTCTGTAAAGATAATGATTCTATCAAGAAAAAACACACAATACTTGTTCTAATGGTCCAGTAATTTATTTTCATATGCATGTGTGTATTATACACAGTAGTTGCTCAATAAAAGCTTTAAATCTATAGCCCACTAAGTGTCTCTGAAATTGGAATACCCAAATAAAAGTGGAAGTATCAGTTACTTTTGCTAATTTTTGTTACCTAAATTCAAATTTTGCATTTCCAGTCTCAAGCCACCACACAAATATTATAGATGTCTTACAATCTTAAGTATGTTTAAGTTTTTACTGGCAAAAAAGATTTTCAACTTGATGATTTAATTGTTCTTCTTAATATTTTCACATAAGAGCTAATAGTAGGTAGAGATTCAGGTTTACTCATTTATTCAATACCTTAAGTTTTGACAAAATATCCCCCCAACATATACACAAAATGGCTTCTTTTGTTTCTTAGCTATTTATCTCTTTCTATAAGCATGTTCTTTTTGCTCTAATAAATACATTTTGTTGAGTAGCCAGTGAATGAGTAGGGTCTCAAACAACAAAGCCACTCACTCAGTTTATGTGTCTATACTTTACATTTGATGTTATACCGTGTAAATATATCTCTGCCTCCCTATCTATCTATCTATCTATCCATCCATCCATCCATCCATCCATCCATCCATCCATCCATCTCTTTCCAGTAGAAAGTGAGTTCTTTGAGTCACCTATGTTACCTCCAGAACTTAGCATGGTGCCTGATATATAATAGGAATTTAATAAAAGGACTGACTACATTTTAAAATTGTAGATTTGTAAATGTCTTTATGTTTAAAATCAGTACGCTAACTCAATTCCTATTCTATGTAAGGTGCTATGCATCTGTGAATTTGGGCTCTAGGAATATGAGCTCCTGCACTTCAGTGTTAAAAGACAAAAGAGGAAAGGAAGAAGAGGGAAAATGGTGTTTCATAGTATATATTTCTGTCCAATATGGGAGACTTATCTTCATCCTTAACCCCAGTGAAAAATACTTTTCATCAGAGAGACTTTTCAATTCTCTTGACTCTTCCACGCTTTGTTAGATGACACTGAAGATATTCAAAGATCAGGATATAGAGTATTCAGATAAAGGGCAGCAAGGCACAGAACTGGGAAAAATAGAAAAAAAAGGTAAAGCCTTCCTTAAGTTATATGCAAACCAGGCATCCAGCATTTTTCAGAGAAAATAGGAAGGAAAAATATTTCTATATAAATTTATTGAGAACATTTGAAAGTGAACATTGAACATTCATAGAGACAAATACAAATAAAGCCTGTACCTACTAGGGAACATTCACAAACTAATAAATCATATAAACAACACAGAACACCCACAACAGGATGGAGACAGGTTAGAAAATGAGGCCCATTTAGCCAGATGGGTTTTACTAAATTTTAGGTAGGAGTTACACCTGCTGACTATAATTTTTATAAATGTATTTTCTTATAATTATATTTGCCATCTTATGGGGAATCCTCAGTAAAATCATTGTAAGCTTTATTTCAGAATGGGAACTAATCACACTCATCCTATCTTCTTTGTTATCTTTATTAGGTTCCACTCCAAAGAACACCCTTAACAACTAATAGAACTATCTAGACTATTGTGGCCAGAATTCAGAGCCCAGAGTCGACCAAACAGGCTAACAGCCTCACCCAGGTAGAAAGTTGCTTACACAAACTTATTAATAGATGGCTGCTAGGCATGCTTTATACTCAGAACATCTCCTAGGGACTGTGTGAAGCCCTACAGACTCACATCTTTTCTTTCTGCCTCCTGGGAGGTATTGTGCCCTGCACACACTTTATTGGCCAGTGAACTGCAGGATTAAAAAAAAAAAAAAATACAACTCCTGCCAGGCTGCCTCAAACACAAGGCACTGTAGTTTAAGGGATCTCTTGAGGAAATACAAATCATTGCACTTAATGGCCTGACTATACAAACAGTCACCGAATGGTGTTTATTTCTGGATCCAAGGCCATAAAGTTTGTCAGTAGCCTTCCGCTCAGGAATAGCCTGCTAGGACATTTCATTGTGAGATCTAACTCCCTCAATTTCCGGGGCTTCATAAGAAAATGAGCCCGGTATTTTGTAAATAGCAAAAAGCACCCTGAGCCTGACATCCAAGAAAGTCTTTATTTTCGACACTTACATTTTTAAGAAATAGCAAAGCTCTGTGGTATGTTCATTTTATGATAATCAGACACAAAAGAGAGAAGGACAAAGTGGCAGAGGAAAACAGAAGCGGAAGAGGAAAAATATATGTGGACTAAAGTTAGCAAGTATATTAAGATTTAGCAAATTGGCAAAGCAACTGGTATCTGTCAACTGAGCATAAAACCATAGCACTTATCTGATTTGGCTCTCAATGAATATTTTTCTTTCTGAGATTTCAAAGGCAGTTTTATAGTGCAATATGTTCTTTAAATTCTAGAAATCAAGCATCCCAGGATATTTTTTCCTCTCTGAAATATTGTGATTAGAGTTGGATACACATGGATCAATTTATGCTTGGCTCCCAGAGAATATCATGAAGTTGCCACTATGGCATATTAAAAACATGCTGTGGTGAATTGCTCAGATATTTAAACTTTTGTGATCAATCTTATCCATTCACTTTTATGACTCTAGCCAAGCTTACAATTTGTGGCCACATAATTATATAACTTTACTGCCAAGAATCCTAAAATGCTGTCTCTATATGGATGAATGATGCCTTTTAAAACCAATCAATAACTATCATGACACTTTCATCACTAACATCTGATTACTACCCCCCCATCCAGCTTGGTTTGTTTGTTCCTAAGTATATTGCTACTGACTACTTATGTGACCTTCGTTCCTTATGTATAAAATAGGCATAAAAATAACTACTTCCAAGGGATACTTTGAAGATTAATTGAACTAATACAGAGCCCTGTATGTAATAGAGACTGAATAAGTGTTCATTTTCTTTTCTTCTTGTCCTCCTATGTAAATGTCCTCTTTCTTCTTGATTGTACTTTTTTTTTTTTTTTTTTTGCTCTTATGAGTTCCTTTGTTTGAATAGAGAGACATGTATGTGCACTGGAATGGACTGAACTAATGATGAAACTCTGAGTAAACTGAAATCTCGTTATGACTGTTTAATGGATTTCAGCATCTTTTTGAGAGTCTAAACCCACAGATACTTATTTCAGGACACTGCTTGAGACCTCAATTACAAGGGCACCTGGGTTGCTCAGTTGGTTGAGCTTCACTCTTGATTTTAGCTCAGGTCATGATCCCAAGGTTGTGTGATCAAGCCCTGTGTCAGGCTCTTCTCTGACAGAGGTAGGTCTGCTTGGGATTCTCTCTCTCTCCCTTTCTCTTTCCCTCTGCCTTATAAACAAACAAACAAACAAAACTTTAATTACAAACTCAGTTTCATTTACTACTTATATAATTTGTTACATGAGATTCATTAATAATATTATGACATTTATGGTTATATGCGGACTCTTTAATCTGTTGAAGTGCCATTTCACAATTATGTCTGATAGAAACATTGGCTTTATAAAGCAGGGAAAGCACAACAATATGGTTCTTGAAAAAAATATTGATGAGATTAATCACAGAATTGTTTCTGCAGAGCTGTGGGTGTCATTAGCGGGGCTGTTTGCTGGAAACTAAACTATTTTGTTTTTTTAACTCTCCTAATATATTTGAGAACACTCCGCTAAACAATCTCTAAACCCACCCTTACTTTTGCTTGTGGTGTAAATTAATTTCTCTTATAACAGTTAACTACTAGCTAGTTATTATAAATTCATTTACACTAAGAACCCCTACTTTCTATTTTCTGTATCTTGTATCATCCTGATGTCCACTTCAGTGGCTTCTGCATGGCTTTGGATCCTAAAATAATATGAAAAAAAACCTATATATATAAGTAAACATTTTGTTTTCCTTAGGTTGAGGGGTCATACTTTTTTCTTTAAAAATTTTTAATGTTTGTTTATTTTTGAGAGAGAAACACAGTGCAAGGGGGAGAAGGGTAGAGAGAGAGGGAGACACAGAAGTGAACACAGGCTCCAGGTTCTGAGCTGTCAGCACAGAGCCTGACATGAGGCTCAAACTCACAAACTATAAGATCATGACCTGACCTGAAGTTAGACACTTAACTGACTGAGCCATCCTGGTGCCCTGAAGGTTCATGCTTTCAGTTAGATTCTCAAGAGTTCTGAAACTTTTTTCCATGACTGCCAATCATGTAGTAAGGGACATCAATCCAATTAAGTACCTAATAAATGCCAGGATGACTCTTAGAAGCTTTCTATTCTATTATTTCATCTTTATAACATTCACGTGACATGAATTAATATTTTAATTTGCATAGTTTTTGAATGGTCTCTGAACTCAGTTTCTTTCTGCCATATTTGATACATTGAGCCTCCTTAGCTAGAGTGTCAGCTATATAGGCATGTTGGGCATCCGTATGTCCCCATGGTGATAAAAATATAGCCACTAAGTAAAAATGACAGTGCTGCTGCTGCTTCAAAGATTGCAGCTGCAACAGTAACAGGGTTAGAATATCAATGATCCAGGGTCCCAAACTCAAGTCTCCACAGTTCCAGCCCATAGTGTAATGAGCAGAATAGGCCAAATATAGAAACAGAAGGACATTGCGGGCCCTAAGATGAATTGTTGAATGGGCAGCTGTTATTCAACTCCAGCCAACTGTTGCCATGAAGGAATGCAGAACCACTGTTTCTAGACCTTCAGTTCTTAATTTCTTTTTAAAAGCACCACATGGGTCAGATTAAAACCACTCCATGCCCAGGATCATGCCCTGTGCCTCTATCTCTTGGTTCTGTGCAAGACAATTCCGTCTTATATTAGTTAGGTCCTATGAAGAGGGATGACTATCATCCTCTTTTTAAAAATATATTATTAAAAAGCCTTGTAAAAAAAAAAAACCCTAGACAATTTTTAAAGCAGTTAGTTGTTAGAGCTCTGGCCTTGTCTTTGGCAGGCAGGTTGGTCAAATACAGGATTTGTTTCATTTACAAAGTAAGAATGGTTGGTTAATTACAAATTAATCATTGAAGGCTATAGGAAGAAAGAGATAGGATTCACTCTGCATTTTAGGAAAATAATCTTTGCAGTGTGAAGATAGTATGGAAGAAGTGGTATGTTAGGATCCCTTCTGGGTTGTAGATGACATAGCAGTGCCACTGGAAAGGGAGTAAAGCAGGCTGACTTGACCGGTATTAATACAGTACAGTCATGATTTGGCAAGCTATTGTATGTGGAAACTGACTGAGAGAGGAGTGAGGAATCATAGGATACAGTTTCCATTATCAGATTATCTGTGTTCAAATCCCAGCTCTGTCACCAAACAACTATATAAACATTATTCAAAAAATAAGACAACATATCCAACATAGAGTCGCTTAGGCTAAACCCCACATCACCAAACTAAGACTTAACTTCATTATGCACTTTTAGGCCTCTCCCAGAAATGGGATCTTAAGCCAGTCAATCAGGGCAACACTAGCCAGGTAATCTATCTGATAGACCTCTGCCATCCAGTGAAGGAAAGTGATCTTGCCACAACCAATTCACTTTTTCTAGTAGAGGTTCCTTGTCCATTCCCTCTTGCCTGTAAGTTCATTTTGTACAGCTCCTCTGGGCTCCTTTCTATCTGGTGGATGGGACACTTCCCACATCACAAATCATCGAATAAAACCAGTAAGATCTTTAAAATTAGCTTTGTTGAGTTTTTTTGTTTTTTAACAACTTAGATATTTAACACCTCCATCCTTCCTCATCAGCTTAAGGAGATTAAATGACCCAGTGCAGAAAATATGCTCAGCAAATGAGCCTAGTACATCGTGAGCTTCCAAACTAATGTGCTCTATGAGGAGGGGGTTGTAGTAGTAACTCCCAGGTTCATGATTTCAGTTATGTAGCAGTGGCTAGCAGTTCTCTTTAGTAAGAATCAATGTCTGTGCAATTCTTTTGACCTTTCCCTCAAGGCAGCAAGATGGCTGCTGTAGTTTCTTCCATTACAGCTATATTTAAGATGGAAAAAAAGAAACCTTTTGTCTCTTGTCAGTAAAGAAAATATTTTCCCAGAAACCTCTGGGAGACTTCTGCTTGCTTATTTTTTTTACTCCACTGAATCAGATGGCCTATACAGGTGGCTGAAGATGGTAAAGATTCAATTAGGCATCTTTGTAACCCTGTTCAAATTCAAGATTCTGTTAGTGAGGAAGATGGTGTTTGGGACTTGAGTTGAGAAGGTTTGCCACAGACAGAATGTACAGGCATCTCTATGCAAGGATTTAAAAGGAATTTTGCTACTGGGAGCCTTACGAGCCACAAGATGATCTCTAAAGTAATTCTTCAGGCATTGGATTCTATCATTTCATCTAGCTAATCTTCAAGAGCATCATTATGTAGTTAATTCAAAATTGTCATTGGGCAATAACATTTTATTAGCAAACAAATCAGCAAAATAATAAATGCAAAGTAATTGCATTTTAGATCTCTGCTGGTTAAATGTTCTAAGATGTCTTAGCATACATGTAAGCAGTTATTAATGCAAGTCTCTATTCCAGTTCCTCTCCCCTTTACCACCAACACTCCCAGCCCCAAATAACATAAATACCTATGGCCAGTCATTTATGTAATTTTTTTGGTTCATTGACTTGCAAATTATTCAGAGGCATTAATGCATTATGATTCATTTTCTAAGCAAATTGCAATTGTAGCTCTTCACAATACTGTTTTCCTCCAGTATAATAGCCATGTGTTAGAATGTTTCTTTGTTAAAATGTCAGCCTATTTTGTAATATGTGCTATTATCACTTACTATACTGTACCATATAATTTATGTATATAGAAGTAATTATTACAAATTAAATTTGTATTAACTCCATAGTTGGCTGTGCACAATAGTTAGGAACCAAGAGCCTTAACTTTTTATTGTATTCTTAAATAATAATTAATATTTATCACTTAGCAAAATTACAAGCACTGCACAAAATTCAATATAATCTATTTCTTGCCTCCTTCAGCATGATTCTGAGAGAAAATTAAAAGAGTGGAGGAGAGAGAAAAAGAGAGGAGAACCTTTTGTACAAATCATTTTAGAAATGAATAGAAAATAGTTGAAGTCCAGGGGAGAACTTCCATCAGGAGAATAATTCCAAAGCTTTGTTTGACAAGAATCAATGTGTAAAATAAATTGATATTAATGTGACTTTAAATGATGTATTTGGACCATATTTGCTATTGCATATTGTCTTGAAACATATGCAAATACATTTCTGGTGATTGCTATCAATGTATATGATGCAAACTTGATCACACAATGAAGGGGCTGTTTATCTAATGTAAGAAATATACTATAATATACATTATAATATACATTATAAAGTATTATGGCATAATGACTTTACCAGTTTTTCCATTTTCAGTTGAGCAAGTGACCATCTTCACATACATTTTTTTCTCCCATGTACTTTATGCCAGTAGAGACCTGGGAAAAAAAAAAGAGAAGAGAAGCAAAACCTAACTGGGAGATCAACAGGGAGCCAAAGAGAAACCAAAGGGAAACTGGAGGATAGGCATCTGTTTTTCTTAGAGAACTGGTGAAATGCAAATAAATGTCATGCAAAAAAAAAGTCTATTCTTACACATCGATGACAAAAATTGGAAAGTTGAAAGTGTAAACAGTCAGCAAATTTGTGAAGTGACAGAGACTCTCACATCATGCCGAAGGCTGTATAAATTGCTCTTTCCACCAGTCTTCACAATATTTCATGAATGTTTGGTGCACATCTTTTATGATCAAGCAACTCCTCCTTGGTATGTGCTTTAGGAACATCCTTACGTGTGCATGTGGAGATACATAGTACATAGGAACATTATTTTAAATAGTGAAAAGTTGGAAAACAATCTACATGTCTATCAATAGAATGGGTAAATTATAGTGTATTTATCAAATGAGACACTGTTAGGGTGATAAATGATTAAATGAGAATTTTCTGTATTCAGTATAGCTGAATCTTGCCTACACAATACTGATGCATTTAAGTTGCAGGAGGTTGCTGAAGGGGAGCAGAATTTGCAACCCCAAAATATGTCTTTTTGGCATATTGATTATTTGGGGCTGATTATTTTTAAGAAACAGCAGACACACAAGAAGCTTTGAAAACTCAGCAGAAGTTACCTCTTTGTAAGAGAGATTTACATTTATAAGGGGACTCTTCATTTGTAAGGGTGCTTTTCCTCTATGTACCAGGAAGAGAAAATGACTCTAAATCTCTAGAAACACTTAGCAAGAAAGAAGTTAATGACTTAACTTGGCATAAGAACCTTGCCTTTGTTGACTATGGTTTTCTGGTAACATGCCATTGTTAGCCTCCTCTCCACTCTAATATATTTCTTTTGTCTTGCTGAAAATAGTACTTAATGTGAAGGTGTGGGCCATTTTGGGGACTTTGTTTTCCTGGGCAAGTCCCTTGTATACAGGAGGTGTTTATGTAATACATTCTGTTAGTTTTTCTCCTGTTAATCTGTCTTATTACATGAGGATCTCAGGCAAGAACCTAGAAGTTAGAGGGAAAATTATTTTTCCTCCCCTACAATGCATATAGCAAGACTTCATATAAGTGTTAAAAGTATTTCAAATAATATAATCTATTCATGGATATATACATCTGCAGTAAAATAAAAAATGTAAAGATTATTTGGGAAAGGTGAATATCAAGTTTAGTGTAGTTATTTGCTCTGGAGGGTAGGGAGAGTAAGCCATTGAGGTAAGGGGGATCAACTTCATTTTAATGTTTTTCTCAGCCTTGGTGCTGGGTAAATGGGTCTCTTAATGTTATATTTTACGTCTTTTTTTTGGTGGTCTGAAATATTTCATATTGAAGAAACACATCCATATTGAAAAATTAAACAGAAAACTTAAATAAAATGGAAAATGAATCAACTTGTAAAAAAAAAAAAAAAAACCAGCCATAGTATGAAATGGAAGAGAACAATCTGAATAAATATAAATCTAGACAAAGATAAATGAGGGCAGACAATAAAATATATTGGAACCTATTTCAGTCTGTTCACAGAAACAACTCAGTGTTACTAGAAATGTGGACAACAAACAGAAAACAGTGACAGAATCAAAGGACACTTTGCAAGAGAAAGCTGATGGGAGAAGGTAGGCAGGGAATATTCGAAGTAGCAGGAACTCACTGGGTTGTAAATAAAAGCTACCATTTGAGCTGATCATTTACCTTGAGTTATTGTTTTGTTGGGAGGATATGAATATACTTGCACTTTATGGTGGGATTTGGCAATATTCTTCTCCCTTTTCCTGGAGTTGCCCATGTCTCCAATTTTTGCATGGAAAGTCCCACTTTTCAGGAAATCTCTCAGTCCCAGACAAACTGAAATGGTCAGTCACTTTTTAAAAGGTAAACTGGAACAGCATAGCATTGTTTACAAAAATCAAACTGCTATTCCTAGAATAACTTCATACTACTTCCAGATATACAAATTCTAGCATCTTTCATCAGTCTTCAGTACTACTGACAATTTATGAATTCCTCGTAAACAACTTATGTGATATCTAGAAAGACCTTAAGTCTAATCATCACATACAAAAGGTTTTGGTAAGCATACTTCTTAACATCATTTCAGTCATACTTTCCTTTGGACATTTTGCCTTTAAATTGGCTTGCACCTTGCAATCTTTCAGATATAAACTCTGATAATTTTTCTTCTTAACTACAGAAGTAAATGCCTGCCCCAAAAGTAAGGAGGTGGACTTCAGGTCCTAGCATTGAAAAGTATCCCTAGTTCTAATGTGCCATGGGTATGAACTTCAGGCTGAGAGGATAACAGAACATTGTTAATGGATGATGACATCTTGAAGGTTTCTTCAGGTGCTTTATTCATGTTTATTAGGTGAAAATAGCTTTTCCATCCAAGAAATGTCTTTACACATTGGCTTGAGGATAACAGTTACTCTGTGTGTATGTGAAACCTCATCAGAATTAGAATATTTTAAGTTACGTAAGCATTTAATCTAAGAATTTTATATTTGATTTCTAGAATTAGAATTTTGCAATGTTGAATTATATGAATGATTAACTGGCAATATTATTTGATTACAAGCCTCTTGGGCCCCTCTCAAGCAAAAGAAAGTTTTGATTCATGTCTATTTAATATCTCTTTTACCAGTATTACATCAAAGAAAGAAAATATATCGGAATTTATTATTTTCATTTAATAAAATCAATGATGTACAGAAATCTCATCCCTTATTCATTCTTGTATATTCTATGGTACCCAATAAAACTAGCTACGCTAAATGATGAATTCCTACATTTAAAATGGAATGTCTGCTACAAAACTAAATCCTGGCCAGTAGACTGCATGGCATAAATCCTTCACAGGGTGCTATAACCTTTATTGTTTTTGAAATGTGCCCCCATCAAGGAGCCCTCAGGCAAATGTACAAGAGACCCATATGACATTTACATAGCCATTGTGTCAGATTAGACTTTGTGATCCTCCCACATCATTAGGCAAAGCCTGAACGGAGCAGATGCATGACAGATTGCCCAATGCCTGATGCATAGCAAATAAGTGGAGAAACAATAGGGCTGTGTTCACACTTGGGCCCCATGTCCAAAGGGTCCCTTGACAGAAGGTGATCTTCAAGTTCAAGCCCTTCAAACTAGAAGGTGCACGACATGCAGCCGGTACCAATTCTTTTCGGTAGCATGTAATTATCCATTAACAAGCATGATCTTCTACTCCCAAAGGATAAGTAGAAGGCAGCAAATATTTTGCAGCTGGCCTATGTCTTGATAACTAAAAGAGCTCAGTGATGTTTGCGTGATTACTGATTGATTTCCTTATAGTATTATTTCTTTACCTATGTTGCTCTTGGTCCCCAGCAGCTGAATTTTATTCGCTTATATTTTTAAAAATGTAATGGTGTTGTCAGCATATTATCCTCAAAAACTCCTGTATGAAAGAATAATACGTACTAGTGTAGATGGAAGAAAATTGAAAACGTTTTAGTTTCTTATAGGTAGGAGGTGGTTAATGTTGTAAGATAATTTGTCTACTTGTTTTAGTTGGGATTTGGCTTTTCCATCTATATTTAAAAATCATTCATGAATTGCAATGATTAGAAAATAAATTGGCAAAGTCACTGGATAGAGTGACTAGAACTCCAGAAAGAGTCAGCAGGTCTGCATTCTGGCCCAAAAGGCAGAGGTAAATAATGATTCACAATTGAGCAAGTCCCTTGGCTTTCTCTGTTTTATTTTCCATGCCTATAGGATGACTGTAATTTATCATCCAAACCAGGACATGTTTGAGAGTAAAAAAAAGTCCAACAATAATTATATCAGAATAACATGTTTGAACCTGGATTATAACTAGGTAAACCAGGATTGTGGTCACCTTGATCTACAAAATGAAAACTGGCATTAAATTATCTTTCTGCTATCTCGATTAAAAGGCTAAGATTTTTACGTCTATCTTTCGTTAGTAATGTAGTGTCATGAAGGACAGAACCTAAAGGTCAAAAAGGAATAAGTGAGGCAATAAGTTAAGTAACCAGAAGTCAAGCAAGAAAATGAGACTTCCTTTTGTACTCTTACTTCATCATCGTTTGAGATGAGAGAGGATAGGTTTCCCATTACCCTTTTGAAAAATATTGTGTATTATTTCAAAAATAGTCCTGTTTTATTCATAAGATCTTGCAAATTTATTGAAAGTCTGTTTAATTTCTCGATAATCATTTTAATTCTCCATTTTCCCCTCATGTATCACACTTTTAATACACTATCATCCTAGTAATTGTTCCCCCTCCCTGTGTGCACAAGCATGCACACACACACACACACACACACACACACATACATCTCTTCCACCCCCAGTATTACACGAAAGATCCAGTGGTGGATAAAAAGCAATGAAGGAAAGTACTTGTTATCTCCAAGACAGCAGTTCCCAAGAGGAGGAAAATTCAGGAAATAGAAAGGCTTTTTAATATTTAATATAAATCAAGTAAATAAGAGAGAAGTAATGCAAGAGTCTAGAATATTCATGCCCCATTTCTAGGTATTTCCATTTCCCCAAAAAAGAAGTTGGCATTAGAATAGCCTTCCATTTCAAAGCTCCAAAGGAATTAAGTTGAGATGGAAAAAATATCCTGCTGTTATCAATTGATCTGTCACAGCCACTAACTCAGGAAAGGATCTGGTAAGCCCTGGCACTGAAGGCTCCTTCTTGGGGAATCCTGAGGAGGCTGGACAAATGGAAAGCTCAGCTGCTGGCTGGGTTGGCCAATGCTTTTGCCAAACAAACTCCAATAAACTGGTGACAAGGGAAGCCAACAACCTTTAGAGAAGAGGGCTTGGAAGAGAGAAAGGGAGCATTTTCTTGCTTTATTTTATTTTATTATTATTTTTTTTTACTATTTATTAATTTTTGGTACACAAAAACTGAAGCAGGCTCCAGGCTCTGAGCTGACAGCATAGAACCCTACGCGAGGCTCCAACTCAAGAGCCATGAGATCATGACCTGAGTTGAAGTCAGATGCAGGTGCCCTGGGAGAAATTTATTTCCAGTGTGGGGTGGCAGATTCAAGCCTTAATAACCATCTTCTGCACTGCAAGATGGATACCTAGCATTTTATCAGAGAGGTTCATGGGGTTAGTGCAAGAGAGCAGACAGGGAACACATGATCACATGTTGGGGTCAGTGTGTGTTCAGTCCACCATCATGGGCAGGAAAGGGGGTGGAATGGGGTCTTCTAGGTCTTCTGTGGCCATCTGGGCTTTTCTGATCTAGAGGTTGGAATGTTCAGGTCACTGTAAAACATCTTCATCAGTGCTCAAAGTGCAATAACAAATAAGAACAGTGAGTTTCAGTTAGAGCAGGAGTTAATCAGTCTTGTCTATTTCTAGGTTTAACTTTTGGGGTCTATAATTGAGCAAGAGGGTTCCCTGGCATTACCTCAAGGCTAACTGGCAACATATATAACCTTGAAGAAAACAACTGTATATAAGTAAATAAATTCCAGTTTTTAAAAAAAATTATAAATTTGTCTTACAACTCATAGAGCACTTCCACATGTATTATTTTCCTTACAGGCACAGCTTTGTGATACTTACTATCCTTTTCACATTTATGGAAACTGAAGCTAGGTGAGGTTAAGTGACTTCACCAATCATAATAAATCAAAAGCAATTCTGTATTTGATTCCAAATCTTTTTACTCAACTAAGAATAAACTTTTACTCAGCTAAAAGTAAAAGTATGTATATATACATATACATATGTAGATATATATACATACATACATATATTTTGCTAGAGAAGATAAAGGCAGTCTTGTGTGAATTTATGGTAACAGACAAGGTGATTCCAGGAAGTTACTAAAGAAACTTAAAGTGTTATATTTTAAGATCACAAATTTCCCCTAAGTCAAATAATTTAATTCTGGATAGGAAGAATTGTAATTTCACTAACAGGTTCAAAAATGCCTAAGGCTTAATTCAGGTATAGAGAACTCAGCCCTTCCAAAATAGCAATTACTACAGCAAAAGATTGTAAAAGACTCTACTCATGTGTAAAAATGTACTTCCCTTTCTTCTCTGTTCTGGTGCAACCAAGCCTTCCTGACTGTCTTTGTGTAATTATCTCAGTAGCACCTCTAATGAGGGTTTGGTTTGTTGAGAGGACTCACTGAACTCCACCCACTACAAAATAAACAGACATCCTCTGGGTACCAAAAACATTTGCAAAGAGGTGCAGGTAATGTGAAATAGGACCAGAAAGTCATTTGCACATCATCTCCTGCATCTGACAGGTACTCAGCACAGTTACGATTTTTCTTTTAAAATAATATGGTGAAACCCTAATTAAGAAAACTGGATTACATTTTTAAAATTCCTTTAAAATAATTTTATGTCTCAATTCATGGAAAGAAATACATGTAAAGTGTGATTCATACAATTTTCTGAACTAGTAAGTAGCATATCTAGAAAACAACTACATTTTTTCCTTGGTATGACAGATCGGATTGTGCCTCTGGGTCGTCTTTCAGAACTTGGTTGCATTGTAAGACCCTTGGTGTAGACATTTTAAACAGTTGGCCATAGTACAAAGTCTGGAAGTTTCTTTTAGTAAAGAAAGCCTGAATATTAGCTTGTCAACTGCTAATATTTCCCTTGCTTCTCTAAAATAGATTGAGCGATTTCAGATTCCTAATATTGGGAACTTAATGGGTCTTACTGTTAAGAATAATCAAATTCCTGAGATTACCTCTCTTGCAAGGACTCCCAGCGGAGATCATTAATGTGCTATTGGATTCTATCACTTGTTGCCTCCATATTTAAAATTTTTATTGTTTCTTATACCGGAAAGGGAGAGAACTAACCACATGGTCAAGATGACCTTAATATATCCCTCAGTTTGACCATAAAAACTCCTTTCAGACTCAAGGCCCTGATCTCCTTTTTCCTAGAGAATTTACTTCAGAGAACTTGTAATGGTGAATTCTTTGTCTGCCCCTTTGAGATGTAAATCTTTTTAAAAGCCTCTTGCCAGTTTTATAAACAGGAATGTTTTCTCAAGGACCTGGGAAACTTCCTTTTGAAATGTGATCATCAAGGAAGACAGAGCCCATATTTCCCAGTCTGGGGGAGGAGGGGTGCAGGGGTGAGGTGGAAGGAGGTTCTTAAGTTCAGTGGGCTCCTTGCTACAAATTGAATGTGGATCACGGTGTGTGTATGCCTCCCAGGCAACAGATCTGCTCATGGTGTTAGCTACTTTAATTCTACCTATTAATAGTTGTGTCTGATAGAAGTAGGTTCAGGCTATCACAAAAATAATGGTTTATAACTTATGCTTAAGGGAATAGCTAAAAAAATACTTGCAATTCCTTAAACAAAGATCCCTACGGGAATCATGTCTCTTTGTAATTGATCTGTGAGACTGAAATATACCCTAGACATGCATGTCATAGTGGGAGCTTTATTTCTACTCTGTAGTTGTTAAATTAACAGCCAACTGAGTCATTCTCTTGTTTTTATCTACTTGCTAAATGGTGTAATAGAAGAGTTGAAAGTGGTAGATCGGAGGAAGAGAATGAAAAATTGGGAATAATTGTTTTTAACAGTGTAAATGGTCACTATTGTTACTTATTTCCTTATATTAAAGAGAACTAGAAAAATATATTTTAAACACGTGGTGGAGCAGTACAAAGGAAATATAAAGAAACTACTGTTACCTCTTCTTTTAAGGAAGAGTCAATATAATCCATTCCTTAACTCTGCATCTGGCTCTGCATTTCCTCTGAGAATAATAAAAACAGAACAATATCTCCAAGTAGACAAAAGCAAGTGCTCAGGTTCCTTACCCTCATGCAACATGCAGGTTACTGGAAATAAATATAACTTGTACAACCCAAAATGGGTAATGGCCAGTACCTGCTGCTTTCAGGGCTGTTTAATAAATTACATTGGAAATTGTTTGGTATTTCAAGGCAGGAAGTGACTTACTCTGCCAAAGAATTTTTAAAACAGTCCTTCTATTACTATACTACACAAAAGAACATTAAACCCATAGGGAGCGCATATCACCTGGAGAAAATATAAACATAGAAACCTCAGATTTTATAGAGATACAGAGATATGTATCATCTTACAGCTATTTTCCTTAATAAATAATGTAGTGACCTTTATCTTTTTTGACTCAAATGTAATATTTGTTTAAGAAGTATATTTCAGAAAAGTGTAGTAACAAAAACTAAAACTACCTTGATTAAAAATATGAAAGGCAAACAACTTTGTACCAATATTAGGGGAGGAGAACAGAATGGGACAAACAAAAAGAATTGTGACTCATCTGAACTTTTCCTTCTGGTAAATTGATAGAAGGAAGTATTTCTGAAAGCCAGATCTTCATACTACAGCAAAATCAGAAGAGCTACTTCTTTTAAATCTTGCCCTTCCCTACAATAAACCTATTAAAATATAATCTTGGGGGACAGGGCTAATATCCATAGGTGAACTTTATGTGTATCAAAATGTGGATGTGCTAGGAATTTTGTCTACCATGCTTCTTAATTCCCACATATCCTTCTGTATTCATTTCTATCCAGTTTTCTTTTTCGAAATGTTTGTTTATTTTGAGAGAGAGAGAGAGAGAAAGAAGGGAGGAGGGGCGGAGGGAGAGGGAGGGAGAGAATCCCAAGCAGGCTCCATGCTGTCGGTGCAGAGCCCAATGGGCCTTGGTCTCACAACCCTGTGATCATGACCTGGGCTGAAATTAAGAGTCGGACAGTTAACCAAGTGAGCCATCCAGGTGCCCCTCCATCCATAGTTTTTTAATGAAAAGATAGAAATTTGGCTTTTTTCTGTTTTCTTTCTTTCTTTTCTTTTCTTTTTTTTTTTTTGCCTGCCTTTGTTACTTCTTCTATTCTCTATTTTACCTTGTAACAATGTTTGTGAAAGATTTTTATCAACACGTGTGAAATAATTAAAATATCCACTATATAATTTTTGTCGTTTGTTTTCCGAGAAATGTAGCTTCCAAAGGTATTTAATACTTGCTCCTGATATAGACTATGGAGTTTGTTATTTATCACTGAGAAGAGATTCATCTTTAGATCACAAAGCCACTTCTGAGAAAACTGAGTTCTGTTGTCTCACTGCCACATGGCAGGACTCTGCACAGGTGATTTTAAAATGGTGTTTCATAAGAGAGAGTACCTGGACATATCTTACTTTGCTTTACATTATAATCTGTTGATAGGCTGATCTCAGAAGTTTGTAGGGAATGGTCATCATTAGCAGTATGACTCTTTGGAATGATTGATTTCTTAGGGCGAGTGAAGGAGAGCAAAATATACCTTCCCAAAATGTGCCACCTTGGCATATTGATTATTTTGAATGAAAGTTACCAAAGACACAGCTGGAGCAAGAAGGATACTCTGACCTTTTGTTGTTCCCCTAAAAGCAGAAAATAAACCTCTCATGTGATAGGTACCAGGACCAGAGAACATATCCTTATCATGACAGATTGGGAATTCAGGGCCAAGAAGGCTACATATAAAAAAACTTGTAATTTTACTCATTAATTTACTACTACAAGGCCAAACTTCTTTGTTTTGTTAATTCTTCACAGATATATTGTTTATTAGTCTAAAAGGTAGAAAACCTGCTGGCTTGGATCATTTCTCTGAATCTCATATTTTTATGGGCTCCCGTCAAGTACGAAATTAAATATTTTTCTCCTCTTAATCTATTTTAAGTCAATTTAATGATCAGATTAGCCAAAGAACCTAGACTAGAAGAAGGGGAAAGCTTGCCTCCCCTACATGAGGTTCAAGACAGGTGAGGCCAAATGTTAGCAAAGCATGAAGAATCTTGGGCGTCACCTGCCATTCTGTAGTTGTAGGCACACATCAACCGCTTGGCCTTTTACTTGTTTGCTGGTTGTTGATAGTACCAGACAAGATCATTTTCAAAAGAAGTTTTTCTCTGATATCTCTTCAAGTTGACTGAGCATCCAAGTTTTAGGTCATACAAAAATTGTTTGGAAGAAGGTTGAGCAATGGCCTCCTGTAACTGTTGATGATAATACTCTGGGTGCCATGGGCCCTCTATTTCCTTTGGCCATAGTTGGCCAAAATGGCAGAGTCTAGGATTAGAGATGATATTCCTAGAAACATGACACTACCTATTACTGACCTGTAAAAGCAGAATTGAGGAAACTCCAAAAGAGATTTTCTTATTGTTATAAGTGAAAAGAAGGGAACTTGGGGTAAGGAAGTTTATATCTTGCTCAAAGTTTTGATAAACTTATTTGGGAATCTAAGTTATCCATTCTTCTTTGCCCAAAGATCAGACTGTATGCACAGCAGAGTCTTTCGGCAAGCTCTAATAACTTGCAGAGCTCCTTAATGACATTTCTAATAAAATGAGCATCTCTATTAATAGAAAGATAGATTGGGATTTCCCAAGTAGAAAACATGAAATTAAGTACTTTTTTAGCCACTTCAGAGATATAGCTCCACAAAAGGGCACTGAACATGAATTTGTATCGGCCAGGACATTCTCATACTCCATTGCAGGGGATAATTATATAAAGTCCAGTTAGAGCTATTCAAGCAGACCTAAGGATTTTGCTGCATCCAAGCCTTTCCTTTCAAGTTTTGTCAGGCTTATTTTTCTCGGCAGAGGAGAAATATACTTAAAGGCATCATGTCCTTGTGGTTTGGGGTAATCTTATTTGGATTTTAGTATGTTTTCACTTGAGATCTTTTGGCATTACCAGGTGCCCTCGGAATCTTGAGATTATTGTCCTGTAATTTATATGCAGGTTTTTCCTAGTATTTTTTTCTCTGATGTTAGGATAAAATCTGGCTTCAGTAATGGCCCTTGTAAACCCATTGCAGAGGCATGACAAGATTACAAGGGTAAGAAATTTTGTAAGGACTGACTGTCTTAGCATAATGATTACCCAGGACATTTCCACTTCCCTTAATTTCTAGATCAGTCATTTGTTTTAGTGAGTGTCTGCCTACTTAATAGCTACTTTGCTTAGCTGCATTAAGGCATCTAGAATTTTCCCAACCTTTCCCAACCTAGACTTCTTACTGAGGTTGAGAAACCTTGCTTTTTCCAAAGTATCCCACAATGGGGCGAGGTCTATTGTCTCATAAGCATTAACTGTTTTATCTTTGCCCATTTAACAGGTTCTCATAAGAGCAATCAGTTGTGCCTATTTGTCTCCCCAGCACTTCACAATAAGAAATTATGTTCCAAGGGTAAATAGATGTTACTGGCATAGTCAGCCTGTTAATTTCTAATTTCTGTTGACGAATTAGCAAACATATCCAAATCTGAATAATCTAAAGCAGTTTTTAATACCACCTCATTAAACATTGACAATCCTTAGATAGGTACTAAATAGTCATATTCATAGTTGTGGGGAGGTGTGAGGGGTTGTTGTTTCTTGTGCTGTTTTTTTGGGGGGTAAGGAAAGAAATGTGACAGGGTTCAAAGTGTCATCGTAATGGATAATAATATGAGAAAGAGAAAAAAACAATACTTCATAGTATGTAAGCCACCCCATCAAGAAATATTGCATATTTCCAGTAAATAGTGAAGATTTTATTACTTTGATACACTAAGGATCAACAAAGACTTCAAGACCTTCAGGAGAGTTTGAAAGTGGGTGATGGCTGGCAATCCTTTACTAATGGATCAAGAGAGAAACTGTTAAATGTTGTGGGTATTTGGTGGTTTCCCTGTAGTGGTATCTGACTAGATTATTTATGAAGAAACAGGAAGATAGACCTATGCATGAGATAGCTGAAGAGATAACTTCAGTTTGCAAAGTCTTTGTTCATGTTTATGTTCTTTAAGCAAGAGGTTCTGTGATTGAGGATTTCTTGGGTCAGGTCATAAAGAGAAGAAGCAGTTGCAAAGAAGATGGGGACTCATGGTCTATAATAGTGCCAGAGTCCATTTCTGGCCAGGTCCAGGGGTTCTTGAAGGATGGATGGTGTCAGTGAGGGAGGGAGTGAGAGAGCCCCGAGATTCTTTCTGATCGCCAGGCAGGCACCTCTGCCCTGTCGGTTTTGGTGTCTTTATAGGTCAAACGTTAACATGACATCAGAAAATGGAATTTTTACAATGGATAGTTCTCTGTGATAAGATGTTTTTGGAAAATGTACATAAACAGGTTTTACAGAAGTATTCTTGCAGAAATGCTCCAATTATAGTGAGGTTGAGTAACTAAGAGAATAACAGGGTGTTCACATTTTAATAACACTAAGATTAAGTCATAGGTTTGTAGATATTCTTATCCATCCTCATCACAGCTGCCAGTGTAATGGAAGGTGTTTATGGAATGTAGGCCTTAGGGAAGGGACTACTATACATCATCAGTTAGCAAAGTTATATGTAGTAACTTATATTCTGCTCTTATCTGTTCCTTCTCTCTAAGTTAGGCTCTTTGTCTCCAGGCAAGACTTGATTTTCCAGTTATATGCTTTATGGCACTGGAGAGCCAACTGTGCCTTTAAAGAGTTTAGCTCATTTCCAATACATAGAATAGCCTCTTTGAATGTATTTACCTTTGTGCCTAGTTTTATGATTTCTTGAATAGCTAGGGCATGAGAGACATTTTTGGTTAGTTGATTTACATGTTGAACTGTATGAACATCTTGAACTAACACAATTGTAGAAACAAAATTGTACATATAAAGGACAATCGTTTATGAGCAAGGGTCATTAGACTGTTCATAGCTCAAGGGAAAATATGGAGGGAAACAGGACCTGCTGGAGCCACGATGTCTGTTCCCATAATCAAAAGAAGAAGTTCCCACAATAAGTTCCTTCACAAGGTTCAATCATCATACCAGGGTCAGAAAAAGGGGACAAGTCACTCCTGATACCAATCAACACGGTACCTTGGGGGTTGGTACTCAAGCAGAAATAATTGAGTGGGGATGGATATCAGTCGTCATCTGATTGGCAAGAGACCATGCAAACTTGCTTTAACCTCATCAGGAGTTATCTTGACTAATGGGCTCGGAATGGCTCCCAACATAATAGCAAGTAAGAACCTAGAAATTCCTTGAATTGTCCTTTAGTACTTAACCAAGATTAGACTTGGATGGCTTATTTCAATCCAAGGTAAATTATTTGCCTCCATGAGGAAAATCATAGAGATAAATAAATAAATACATGCATACATACATAACCAACTAATGATTTGCTAACAAAATTGTTGCTTTCTCTTTAATACATTTTTATTCTCGTGGGGATCTTAATGAATGTCCTTAGTAAAAAGATACTGTTGATCTTGGTAAAAAGTCATCATTAGATCATCATTTATGAAATAACTGGAAGTCCTTGATATTCTAACTAAGAATTTGTGGAAAGAAAAATTACTAAATCATTGGAATATCACAATCCATGTACACTGCTAGTTTTACTAAGTAACAATGAACAAGTATCAAATGCTTGAATACAAGGAGATTCTAAGGGAAAAAGAAACATATGTTCACATTTGTGGATGGCTGGGGCTAAGAAAAGAACAGGATTTGGATTTTGCACCCATGAAAACCTGAATGTAACTGTCATGTAGTCCTCCAATCTTAATAAATAAAGAAAAGTCTATTGACTTTATTAGGTCAGAACATTTATAGGATAGAAGTATTTAGGTTTCATTTTTAAAAATTGTTTTAAGTTTATTTATTGAGAGAGAGAGAGAGAGAGAGAGAGGGAGGGAGGGACAGAGAGAGAGGGAAGAAAGAACCCCAAACAGGCTCCACACTCAGAGCAGAGCCAGATGTGGGGCTTGAACTCATGAACTGTGAGATCATAACCTGAGCTGAGATCAAGAGTTGGCCGTTTAACCAACTGAGCCCCTCAGGTGCCCCTAGACTGCATTTTCTATTAGCCCTTATAGTATGGACTCCTACTTTGGCTTCTAGTTTCAAATGGTACCATGCAAATATGAGTAAGGTTAGCATCAGTCACTCTGAACCATGATGGACCCTGATCCTTTAATCTGCCCAAGAATGGCAGAATCTTTGCCCATATTGAGTCAAGTACCTCATAGAGATCTTTAAGTTGTGCCTTTAGTTAGGATAAGGTTTCAGTTAAGTCTAATTCTAAACTTGGTATGACATGATTGTAAATAAGGGAATCCTTAGGAATTCTAGGAGAGAGATCTGTGAACCACACTGCATCTAGAAATCTCAATTACATAATAAATGTCACCTTTTAAAGTGGCTGAAATTATATCAGAAAGGAGAAAAGTATGCTTCTACTCAAAGGACTGCACGTGACAGCCACTGACTGGGAAACAGAGTGAATGGCTGCTGCTGCTTGATTCATTTAATGATTCCATGCGAAAGGGATGGGCATATTGGTGGGGTTTATTGTTGAAAATATAGAATCTGTGACTAACTACAATTTTGCTCTCAACAATAAAGACAGTTCTTAAAAAATTAAGGGAGGAAGTCGAAATTGGTCCCTACATTCTCTCTTGCAGCCCCTTGTCCACCAGATTTGTTCTTGCCTTTTCATTTTTTGGACAAAGCAGAACAGTTATTATTCTGGGGTTCATGCTGTTAACTGGATGCTAGTAGATATATGCAACTGTTTTGTAAGTGCTGTCGCAACTGATACTCTGAGCACTTCACATACGCATTTAATCCTCATAGCAACCCTGATAGTAGCTCCTATTTTTACAGTGATTTTGCAGGTTAAAATTAATGAGGCATAGAAAAGTACTATAACTTGTTCAAGGTCATACAGTGAGAAGGAAGAAGAGTTAGGATTAGAACTCAGGCAATGTTGAAACTTCTGTCTAGGCTTTTCCCTTTATGGTGGATATTCTAAGTTTTAACTTAAAAAATGTTTTTCCTTATACAAATTCATCTATTTTCTCTCTTTTTTGAGAATCATCTCATTTATGGTTTATCTCGGACTCCTTCTCTTATTTCCTATCATAGCTGCATTATTTATTTTTTTCATTTTAAGGTGTCCATTTAATTATGTCTAAAATGTCCAAAATCAGATTCTAAGGGGAATTTCAACACTTCTACCAGAGATCTCCTTTATTCAGGTTTATGTTTATTTTTTCTGGTCAATTATTGGTAATTGAGGTATTTGAGTAATTGAGGTAGTACGAGGTAAATATCACTTTTACCTCTGTTAATGTTTGATAATGCATAGTGCTCTCTTTTACCGGTAACATTCACTAGTGACGCTTCAAGTACCTGCCAGCAAGTACAGTCGTGACCCTACTAATTTTCAGTATCTTTCAAAGATAGGTTGAGGTTAGCATTATTTATGCAGCATTTTTGAAGGATATATGACCTATCCATTCATCTTCATGCTCCAAAACAGAATATGCAAACTACATAGCAAAACTAGTCTGTACCTCCTTTGTTGGGTCTACTCAATTTGGTATTTTCTTAATAGTACTTAAGTCCCTTTAGTGTGGATGTGCGCTCACAGAACTTGCCATGCCACTTGTCTTAGCCCAGTTCTCCTTATTTGCCTGACTTAGACTGCATTGTATGCATTTTGTTTTGCGGTCTCTGCTCTAAAACATATCCTTGTATGAAGATAAATAGAAAGATGTATGTATAGCGACCACATTAAATTACTATCTCTACTGAAGTGATTTTAACTTTGGCATTAAGAATATCAGACACGATTGAAAACATATTAAAAGCAGTTCCACAACATTCACCACTGTGTTTACTCTAAGTGTGTTGTTGATAATGTTCTTTATCACATAGGTTTTAGATGCTGTGACGTGTTACTGATTTTACTTTCTTCTACTGCTTCTAGAGAACTCATAACTAATTTTCTTTTAATCTTCTTTGAGCAAGTATACAGGACTCATTGCCTAGATTTTGCATTTTCAACATATCCCTGCCTCTGTGTTGGTTCTTACTTATTCTTGGTCCCATTTTCCTTATTATAAATGTATTTCACTATACTGTATTTATGTAGCTATGTGATTTTCTATAACTCCTGTTAAGATAAATGAAAATACCTACATAAATAAACAAGTAAATATTATATTTTTCTAATTACAAATTTTCAGTTTCACACTTTGTATGATTTTGAGTTAATATCCTATTGATATTTATTTATACCTGGAAATAGACATCTCTTTTCCATCAGAATCAAGAATCTCCTACCCAGATTAGGCAAACCTATAAACAGAGTGCCTATCAATTTTGATTTTGAGAAACTTTATGTTTGAACATGATACATATGATAGTAACAAGGGAAGTCAAGTCAACAGTTTTTACTTTTAAACTGAATTTCGTTTTTAGATCCCTGCTTCTTTTAAGATGTGGGGTATCTGAATGTGACAGCCTAGAAAGAAATATACATGTTCATTATTCTCTGGATCTCTTTGTTCAAAATTAAATATCCTGGGGACTTTTAAGACTCTCAACTATTGTATATAATATATATACTATATATATATATATATGATGCCATGAGTTTTGAAGGCATAGACAATTTTGATTAATTTGGTCACATAAATAATTTAGTAAAGAATGAGTTCACTTAGTGAAATGACTAAACTTAAAATGTTAGAGTTTTGCTTTTTCTTCCCCCATCAAACCAGCCTATAGTTTCAGTTAATTGATTGAACCCACCAATTATTTGAGTGCCAGATAGACAGCTTAACATACATACCAATCAGTTGGAATTCTCTTTTGTATATATTTTACCTCTGTCTGCCTTGTCTGTCAGTGAACATGTATAAACTCAGTTATGCATCCCCATGCATATACAGCACAACAGTAAAATTAATCAATACCTATGTGTCTTAAAGAAAGGAAATTTAACCCAAGTGTACCATATCGCAGACCCTGGAGTAGTTGCACATTCTAAGAACGTGTACAGAACTTTACAGAAAGACACAGAAGTCATAATCACAGTGTCACAGAAAGGATCTGAGTGTTCATGTAGGCCCAAGTTTTTTATTTTACAAATGAGAAAAATCAGTGATTTTCTCTACCTTTCCATGTGTTAAAACAAATAGAACCAAGGCCCTCTCAAATTTCAGTCTGCACATAATGCCTAAGTGTGGGGTAGTCAACTGAGGCTCATCTAAAAATAGGATGAGAGCTAAAACCAGGGAGTGTTTAAATGTTACTGAAGTAAGAAGAACCACAAGGAAGCTGTATTAGGTCGTCACTAGGACATTAAGGAATGATTCACAGGAGGAGGGTCACACTAAAGATATCTCTTTTTTTTGTTTGTGATAATTGTTTATTTCTGAGACAGCATGAGCAGGGGAGGAGCAGAGAGATGGAAACAGAGGATCCCAAGCAGGATTCTGCGCTGCCTCTGCAGAGCCTGACATGGGGCTCAAACTCACGAGCTCTGAGATAATGACCTGAGCTGAAACCTAGAGTCAGCCACTTAACCGACTGAGGCACCCAGGTGCCCCACACCTCAGCTGTCTCTGGAAGGCAGTGAAGTGAATGTGTAAGAAAGGCTATTGCAGCAGGAGGAAGGCTTTGTTCAAATGACAGAAACACGTGAAAGCAGCACAACTTTGAAGACTTGCCAGTATGTTAGCATGAAGGATGCAGGGAACGTGTGTATCCTCACAGGAGGATAGGAAGAGCAGCTCCCAGTTGTGTTACTTGGGGCAAGTTACCTGCCCAGGGACTCGGGGCCTTTATTTTGTCATCCTAATTTGAGATAATGCTGAAAATTACAAACTAAGGGTTATCTCCACAGAAAGAGAAGAATCTGGGAAACAGGCAGGATAAAAAAAGAACCTGGGCTAATCGGGAGAGGAAATCACGATTTATCCCAAACGTAATTGAGAACAGTTGGTGGATTTTGATCACAAAAATGTTTGTGTTTTTTAAAAAAATCATTCCATTGGGTGCCTGGGTGGCTTGGTCGATTGAGTCCCACTCCACTCAGGTCATGGTCTCAGGGTTCAGGGTTCTGGGGCCTGCTTCAGATTCTCTCTCTCTCTCTCTCTCTCTCTCTCTCTCTCTCTCCCCCTCTGCCCCTTCCCCACTTGTCCTCTGTCTCTGTGTCTCAAAAATGAATAAAAATATTAAGAATTTAAAAAAAAATCATTCCAATGGCAGTGTGAAGTTGATTTAGGGGAAGAAGGAGATAAGGGTCAATGCCATTCCAACAATTGACCCAAAATAATAAGGGCCCCATGTAGTCATTAGAAATGGGGCTAGAGAGGAGGAAGCAGATCTGAGATACAGTCAGGTAGTAGAATCAACAGATATCAGTAACTGACTAGATGTGAGAGATGAGGAAAGGGAGGAGTTCAGGAAAATGCTTTGACATGACTAACTAGGGCACTGGGTAGATACGGGTTAAGACAAGGAGAAACAGGACAAAGAACAGCTTTGGAGGGAAGAGGGGAAATGAGTTGGTAATGTACAAGAGACATTTTAAGATTCTATTTTGGAGTTTATGAGAGAGTTCTGGACAGAGTATAAGTGGGATTTCCATAATACACATTTTAGATGAAGGAATAGGTGAGGATAAGATCATTTAGAAGTTTGTGTAGAGTAGGAACAAAAGGCAGTCAAGGGCACCACCACACAGACGTCAGGGGGAGAAATAGGAAGGAGGTTGAAAGGAATGGCAAGATGCACCATAGTAACAAAAGACAGCCTTTCAGAGATCCTTTCAAAGGGTCATGACCAGATCTGGAAAAGTAGGATTTGGAATACACCCCTAGTAGTTAGAACTTCGGAAATTTCTGATGTTTTTTCTCGAGCAATTTCATTGGGGTAACAGGAACAGAATCCAGTTTCAGAGTGAGTGTGACTGAATTAAATAAAAAGCTGATTGTAGTGTAACAGGGCCAAGAAGAAATTTAGAGGATAAGATTCAGGGCATAGCTTAAAGGTTTAACTGTAGACAAGAATGACATCCTGAAAACAGGAGTAGAGAAGGTAAAGAAGGGGATAGTTGCTGAGGAACTTACAGGTAACAGGCAAGAAGCTGAAGAGTATATTATCAGAGATTGAAGCTGTAAAGGAATTATAGGAGAAAAGAATAATATTTATGTTTCATTTTGCCTTATTACAGCATTCATCAACTGCTGAGGCATTGTTCCCCAGCTTTATAGCTCCACCGTTTTCAAAATACAGTGAGGCAATCTTCCCGTATCCCATCCACCATCTTTAAGACTTACCCACATAATAGCCTCACTCCTTTTAATTGGTTTTGGAGACATTTAGTAAAAAATTCAAATGCAGCTCCTTACTTCCACTTTTATTGTGGTAATTAAAAAGATACAATCTGTTGTATTTCAAAATTAAAAGTAAATTTTATATTTCACTGAAAATTGGAAGGCAGTGTCATATGGTACAATTATGAGTTATATCCTTTTGATGCTCCTTTTCGGGATCTATTACATTTCAACATAATTTTGCAGTTTTAACTTTTTTTTTCTTAGAACAGGTTGATCAGCTATGGAAAGATGAGCAATGGTCTTAAACATAGAAAGGAAACAAATAAGCTACTGTAAATAGAATGCCTTTGTATTTATATAAAACTCCATGAGCTCACTTCTGTAGAGTATCTGGGATATAAAATATTTTAATCCCTGTTTTATTCAGTACTACTTAAGGAGGTGATGAAGAGAGAGGATGGCCGCATGTAGATTAGTTTTATATCACTGATCAAAAGAGAGAATCTGGAAGAAGCAAATTGCCTTTTAGTCTCCCATGTGCTATGGGGTAGACATTAACCATGCTTCTTGATTCACAAGTGAGAATTGTTTTTAATCCTTCCGTCTTCCAGGTAGGATCCATGTGTTGGTTTATCTCCATGCAGCCCTTGTAAGACTTTCTCACCTGGGATAGAGGGGTACTCTTAGAGAGGAGATCCCAGATTTGGAGGCCAGAGAGCTGCATGTGTAACTTTGGGCAAATTACCTGATGATACTGGGCCTTTATTTTCTTATCTGTAAATTACAGATACCACTTGATGTCTACCTTGCAGCATTATTAAGATTCAAAATAATGAAGTAATAGTGTCTAACACAGATAGACTACATTAAAAAAAAATGTGGGTGGTGGGAATCAGTGAATGTTTCTTAATAATTACTACCTCAGAAAAAGGATGCAGATCCATGGGCTTAGAGGGAATTATGTCAGAAAAGGATTAAGTTCCAGAGAATTTCCTGGTGGTTAATTGCTGCCTCTTAAAGTGATTGCAGAGTCCTGGAGACTACTAAGAAGGTCATAGGCAGCCAGAATAACACATCCCTTTCTGAAGATTTAGAATTGAAGTTATGGATGCTATACATATTTCTGCTAAATTGTTTACAAAAAGTTACACACAGCATTTTTTTCAATTGCGAAATCTTTTTTTTTTTTTTTAAATATTTTTATTTATTTCTAGGAGAGAGAGAGAGACAGCGTGAGCAGGGGAGGGTCAGACAGAGGGGTAGTCACAGACTCTGAAACAGGCTCCAGGTTCTGAGCTGGCAGTCAGCACAGAGCCCGACGCGGGGCTCGAACCCACGAACCGCAAGATCACGACCTAAGCGAAAGTCGGACGCTTAACCGACTAAGCCACCCAGGCGCCCCCAATTGCGAAATGTTATATATACTTTTATTGTGCAAATAAAGGATTTGCACCAGACTCTAGCACTGGTAATCCTGAAGCACAAAATGGTACACACTTATTTTAAAAATCGTGTATTTTTCTAAACAGTTAATCAAAAACAGTTCTCATTCTTCATAGTTTTACTATGTAAACATTTGAGTTACCATGGTTTGATTAAATAACACACTTCTCCAAAGAACAAGATCCAGATTGTAGTTACCATGGTTTATTAACGGTGAATAATTACATAAAGTGCATTGCTGCTAGCTAGTCCATCCACACATCACTGCATAACAGACGGGCATCATGATCAGTATAAGTCACATCACTTCTTTAATGATGATTGGTTATGATGCTTCTGTGTTCAGTTCATGCACAGACAGAAAAATGTGTATTTGTGTCACCTCTTTGTCTCACAGTGATAAACTCATGTGATATTTTACAAAAATGGATAATCAAAGTGGGAAATTGACCAAAAAGATGAAAGAGCACCATAGAAATAGAGTGATCAACATGAATGTGAAATCTGAATTGAATATAAGTAAATGGGGTTACAGAAGAAATAGCCATTAACAGGTTAACAGTGCTGCCATTCATGCGACACTAGGTGTACAGCCAGAGAATTTCGTTCAGATGACCTTTTTTGACATAAATGAGGAAGGTGGTTGTGATGGAAAGCATGAAGATGTCCAAGTGAAGGTGATGCCAGCTGAAACTCATATTAAGGAAAATCTTGGAAATATTTCACAATATTGAAAGTGCAAAGGATCAAATGTTGGAAACCGATCCAGACTTAGAAAGGAGTATGGCAATTTCCCAAGGTATAGAAAAGATTCTTATTCCATATTGTAAGTTATATGATGAGAAGAAGTAGGCAAGCACTGGTCAAACTTCTATTCCTATTTTTGTGACAAAATAAAACACTAATTATCAATGTTTCTAGTATTTTAAATAATAGTTTACTTAGTAAAGAATACTTTTTGAAATAAATTTTAATGTTTTATTTATTTCTGAGAGAGAGAAAGAGAGAGAGAGAGAGAGCAGAGGAGGGTCAGAGAGAGAGAAACACACACAGAATCTGAAACAGGCTCCAGGCTCTGAGCTGGCTGTCAGCCCAGAGCCTGACGTGGGGCTCTAACCCACGAACTGTGAGATCATGACCTGAGCCAAAGTCAATGCTCAACCAACTGAGCCACCCAGGTGCTACAGTAAAGAATACTTTTGCTATTATTTTTTTCATTGCTCTATCTTTTCTTAAAATTTTTTAAAATTTCATTTATTTTTGAGAGACAGAGCATGAGCAGGAGAGGGGCAGAGAGAGAGGGAGACACAGAATCCAAAGCAGGCTCTAGGCTCTGAGCTGTCAGCACAAAGCCTGATGTGGGACTCAATCCCACTAACTCTGGGTTCATGAATTGAGCCGAAGTTGGACATTTAACCCACTGAGCCACCTAGGTGCCCCTATATGTTTTTTTAAACTATTTTAATGTGGTTTTTTTTTATTTTTGATCAAGAGAGACAGAGAGTGAGTGGGAGAGGAATAGAGAGAGAGGGAGACACAGAATCCAAAGCAGTCTTCAGGCTCTGAGCTATCAGCACAGAGCCCATGACGGGACTCAAACTCGCAAACCATGAGATCATGACCTGAGCCAAACTCAGACACTTAACCAACTGAGCCACCCACATGCCTTTGCTCTATATTTTTTAAACAGAGTGTTGAATTGTTGACAAAATATTTTTAAAGCCAAAAAATCATAGGTTTTCCCAGTGCTTAAAATTCCTTTGTATCTTTTCACTTTGCTCTCTCATTTTTATAGTCTTGCACTACTATGCAAAGTGAGAACTACTTATTAAACACTAAATATTATGGCCCACCATTTTGTATGATCTTAGCCTGTTGTGAGGTTATTTCCATACATAAGGAAATCTATGAAGTATTTTGTTACCACTTAAATAAATGGTACGACTTAAGTGATAAGTATATAACATTTGATAAATGTTAGTAATTGTATGCCTTCTTTCTAGCTCTAAGTCATTTTGAATGTTAAATTCAATCAATTTATTGTTGCTTCACACTTATTACTGCATAAGAGCAAGAAATTTACACATTTAAGAAGAATGAGTGATACTGCGTCAGTCTAAGAAAGACAGCTCGGTGACCAGGTTCTAAATAGATCAACATTTCCAAAATCACTAGTGCTCAAAAGAGGGAAATTTGTGGCAGAGGCTGAAATCATTATCAAAAAGACCATTTCAAAATGGACTAGGAAAGTAATGTGGATATGATGCATGTATGTATGTCATACACCTGGGCTACTGGGCCTAGAATATGTGATTCCTGAGTAATCTAAGGAGAGAGATAAATAATTAATATGAAAAGTACATCAGAGCGATTGCAGCAGGGCTAGAGGGTAATTATCAGTGCAGGTCGATTTCTAGAGAAGATGGTAGAACTTTTAATAGAAAGTTGCAGTTGCACAAATTCCATGGTAATCCAATAAATATAGCATTCAGTAAACCCTCAAAAACAAATTATAATGCATCCAAAAATCGAATGCTACTTAGAACTTTCTAAACGAAATTTATTTACCAAAAGGTAGTGAATAAAATACTCCAAACTATCTTAATCAATCCAATATCTTTTCAAATTGTGGTGACTTCTTACAATATCCTTCTTTCTCTTTTTTTAAAACGTTTCCTTTTTTTAAATTAAAATTAAATAGTTTAAAAGTAGTTATGGGGCGCCCGGGTGGCTTAGTCGGTTAAGCGTCCAACTTTCGCTCAGGTCATGATCTCGAGGTTCGTGGGTTCGAGCCCCGCGTCGGGCTCTGTGCTGACTGCCAGCTCAGAGCCTGGAGCCTGTTTCAGAGTCTCTCTCTCTCTCTCCTAGAAATAAATAAAAATATTTTAAAAAAAAATAAAAGTAGTTAGAATTGCAAGGGAGTTTTAGTATAACTGCTAATGCTAAATTATAAACTAGGTATGTCAGGTTTTTATGATGTATAACTTTTATGTCTTAGGTGATATGTTTCAACTATGATATACTCAAATAAGTGTAAAAACAATTTAATTGAGACTTACTTAAATTAGTTTGTCCTTTTTTTTTCTTTCTTTTTTTTTAAAGTTTTATTTATTTCTAGGAGAGAGAGAGACAGCGTGAGCAGGGGAGGGTCAGAGAGAGAGGGAGTCACAGACTCTGAAACAGGCTCCAGGCTCCGAGCTGGCAGTCAGCACAGAGCCCGACGCGGGGCTCGAACCCACGAACCGCGAGATCATGACCTAAGCGAAAGTCGGACACTTAGCCGACTAAGCCACCCAGGCGCCCCCTTCTTTTTTCTCTAAAAAAAATTCTCAAACAGGTCACAACAATGCAGGTAATGTTATCATAGAGGAAAAATATATGATTATGCAACATGCAACATAAAGCTTTTGAAATTAAATTGTAAGAAGATAATATAGAGACATATATACAAGAAAATTAATAAGAGTCCTGGAGAAAGACCCTAATATATTCTTTTAATAAATACAAGGGAAAACAAAAGAGAATAATATTAAAGTATCTATAGAAGGTCAAATATGTTCTAAACTGTAATTCCAGGAATGGCTATTGTTGTGCCCACTTCACTAATACGTCAGAAAAGATATTGCCTTGTCCAGGATCCTCCAGTGAAGAAGTAGGAATCCATACTCCAGTTAAAAATCAGGATTCCAAACCTACATTCTCTCTACTGATTCTTGTTTTCTACTAATATACATAAACAGTAAGCGTAGGGGCGCCTGGGTGGCTCAGTCGGTTAAGTGTCCCAACTTTGGCTCAGATCATAATCTCACAGTTCGTGAGTTCAAGCCCTGCATCGGGCTCTGTACTGACGGCTAGCTCGGAGCCTGGAGCCTGTTTCAGATTCTGTATCCCCCTCTCTCTCTGACCCTCCCCTGTTCATTCTGTCTCTTTCTTTCTCTCAGAAATAAATTTTAAAAAACATTCAAAAAATTTAAAAACAGTAAAGTGTGAAAATTGGTAACATTATTCATAATCTTAAAACCAGGCAGCTTGAAACGATGCAGATGAAGAATATATATGTTTGGGCAAGTTGACAAGTATAAAAGATAGAATTGTTGGTGACACACATACTTGCTAAGTAGGAGGAAGTAGGTAAAATTTGTTTTCAGAGTTTGGTCAAAATCTGTAGCTTTATTTCCAAATGATTCAAAATTATAAGTAAGACAGTGCTATGTCACTTTTTTCTTCCAAAAATTTTTTTTGAGAGAGAGAAAAAGAGAGAGAGAGAATTGTGTGTGCATGCATGTGCTAGAGGGATACGGGCAGAGGGGGAGTGAGAGAGAGAGAGAGAGAGAGAGAAAGAGAGAGAATGAGAATCCTAAGCAGGCTCCATGGCCAGTGCAGAGCCCATCACAGGGCTGGATCTCCCAATTGTGAGACCTTTGGATGCCCAAGGCAAAATCAGGAGTTGGATACTCAACCTACTGAGCCACCCAGGCACCACTCTTCCAAATATTTTGAAACTGAATGTATGCCATAACATTTGAGTAATCCCTTCCTCTCTTGTATATTGTCTTTATCCCAGTACAGTTTTATGAAATTTAATCAATGGCTCCAAATTTTATGTCTTTTTTATTCTTTTCTTCAAAGTCATTTTTTTTCTTGGAATAATGAGTCTTGACTACATAATTCCAGCACTAAATATCACTGTGGCTGGTAGAGCACTGGGTTGGGTTTTACTGAGGGGATAAACACAATTGCATGTCTCCTTGTTAGGAGAGAGCAGTGAAGAAACAGGAAAATTATAACAACAACAACAACAGCAACAAGAACTCAATGAAGACAAAGGAACCACTTGGCTTAATAAGGATGATGCTAAAGATTCGATGGTATTGAAAAGACTTTTTAGTTCATAGCAGCACTCTCCACAATAGCTAAAACATGGAAAGAGCCTAAGTGTCCATCAACGGACGAATGGATCAAGAAGATGTGGTTTATCTATACCATGGAATACTACATGGCAATGAGAAACAATGAAATCTGGCCATGTGTAGCAACATGGATGGACCTTGAGGGTGTTATGCTGAGCGAAATGAGTCAGGCAGAGAAGGACAAATATCATATGTTTGCACATATAGGAGGATTAGGAGGAACTTGACGGAGGACCAAGGGGGAGAAGAAGGGGGGAAATGGTGGGGGAAAGGGAGAGAGGCAAACCATGAGAGACTCTTGAATGCTGACAAAAACTGAGGACTGATGGATGTGGGGGGAAGGGGGGGATGGGCATGGAGGAGGGCACTTGTGGGGATGAGCACTGAGTGTTATGTGGAAACTAATTTGACAATAAACTATTTGTAAAAAAAAAAAAAAAAGAAAGACTTTTTAAAAAAGTCATTGTATTTTTTTACAAACAAACTACTGGATGAAGGAAACTTAAAGTAAGCTATAATAATTCATTGTGATAATACAGGAACACTATTAAAATGCTCATATGTACCCCTATATCCTCAAGGTCAATGACCTCCCAAATGCTTTTCTATCAAAGCTATTCCAAATGAATAAATAAGAAATGAAGAGTTGAATTTCTGTGTCTTTTCCTATGGCTTTTACTGTCTCATCAATTCATTGTTCAATAAGGATCTGTGAAGCTAAAATTAGAGAAAAGATGTGCATCATATATGTAATGCTGTTCATGTTTCATCTGTAGAAGTGTCAAGGAATAACAAATCCAGGATTTTCTTTTTGAGTAAGAAAAGGCTAGTGGGGCAAAATAGTACTGAATCCCGGAAGATTACATAACGTTGTGGGGATTCTAGCTGTCACTAGTGTAATGTCCTAATTACTTTTGCTGTAGGAGGTGTAGCGTGAGAGAGCTGGATCTTTATTGACGACTGTAGCCAACTAACTTCAAGTGTAAAATTTATATTGTCTTTGGTAATAGCATCAGGCAGCAATATGAACACTGGATGTAATTTATGTCACCATTTAGAGGCTATGTGTATTGTGCTAAAGTCATATTAACAACATCCTAGTCATTCTTTACATGACAGCTCCTGTATATATTAATGACAACATTCTAGACACATTTTTTCCTCTAAACCCCTCTCCATCTGCATGATTCAAAATTTCAGTAAATAAAAATAAAGTTTACAGATTTAGGAGAATATTGGCTTTCAGCATTAAATGACAGGAAAAATAAAAGGATACAGAAATTGAGATGTCTACTCAAGCAATCGGTTTACTTTTACAGTAGGTTTTCTGTGCATTGCAGGGGAAAAAAGGTGTGTTTTTTTAGTTAACTGATGCCTTAATCAAATATAACAGGAAACAAAACATAAAATACTTAAATATATTCTAATGACACATAACATTATAAATATATAACATTTATAATATTTATAACATAAATATTTTCTATTTATATATAAATATTTTATATAATAAATATATAATTATATAAATATATATAAATATTTTAACATTATAAATATATAACATTTATAATATTTATAGCATTATAAATATATGTTTTCATATGTATACAGCCACACATAATATATAGAGGTGTGTATACGTATGTGTGTGGTGTATATATGGTCTGTATATGGTTATATATTATGTCCGAGGTATGTGTGTGTGTGTGTATATACGCATATATATATGCATATATATATATATATATATATGCAGAATTCTAGATATCTCTGACATGTCACTGCTAATTCATGTGCTAGATGAAAAGAAAAGAAGGGCGGCAGCAAGAGAGTTATGAGAGCCAAATTAAATTTTAATTGATTTTGAAACAAAAGATCAATTTCCTTCAGAATCCAGATGGCTTTATTTTAAAGTTTAGCTCAACAGACTTCTTTTCAGTGTATACGTACCATGTTAGGTATTGGGGATGCCAAACTGAATGAGTCAGATTCTTAATTCTTAACCCTATAGTAGGTAATTAAGAGAAATGCTGTAAAAACAGCCTCAGATAGTTTCATGATATTAGTAGAGGCATTAAGTCCAATGGTATTTTTTTTTTCAGTGTATTTCTGTTACTTGATTAGATAACTAATTCTTAGTGCACCATTATACTTGACATTTTATAAAGTCTTCCTTTTGATTTAACTTTCTTCTTTCTTCTCCTCCACTTACTCATCAGAAGAATTAACGTGTTTGTAGCCTGAATGGAACAACAGAGTGGCCATGATGTATGGGGAGTCATGTGGGTGAGGTTGGGAGGCTGAGTGAACAGATAGCTAACTGATGGCTGCCAGTGAGGTAAAAGCTGAGAAGTGGGGTGAAGGCAGCAGAAATTAGAGGGATGTGTACTTTCTTCTCTTCCTAGCCTTCCCTCTTCTATTTTTTGACTCTCCCAGTAATTAGTAAGGTACTACTTTACATTAACTTTGATTAAGCAGGCAGTATACAAATTCTTTAAGATAGAATGATTTCCAAATGGAATTCTCACTTTTTTTTGACTGGAATTTTGTGTGAAAGAGAGTAACCAACGACTTAAATCTTCCGCTTTTTGACTGAAAGCATCTCTATCCATCTAAGTAGCATTATCTCAAAAGAAGGGAAGGGTGGGGGCGCCTGGGTGGCTTAGTCGGTTAAGCGGCCGACTTTCGCTTAGGTCATGATCTTGCAGTTCGTGGGTTCGAGCCCCGCGTCGGGCTCTGTGCTGACTGCCAGCTCAGAGCCTGGAGCCTGTTTCAGAGTCTGTGACTCCCTCTCTCTCTGACCCTCCCCTGCTCACGCTGTCTCTCTCTCTCTCTCCTAGAAATAAATAAGACACTTAAAAAAAAAGAAGGGAAGTGTGAGAGCACCACAGAGTCCCAGGTCACATATTCCTTTTACCTGTTAGTGCTATTCTTAGGTGGGAAAAGCTGAGCCTATGTACTAATCAGACATAACTAGAAGAGCCGTGGGTATCATCTGAAATAGTCCAAATTGTGTTGCAGTAACAAAATGAATATACTGGTGGCTTATACCAGCATAGGTTGATTTCTTACTTTATATGTCCTTTTGAGTTTGTTCAAGTTTAGTCCCACATCATCCCTTTTCTGAAAATCAGATAGAGCTGGTCATATTGGAAGAGGGAAACAAGAAATGTTGGACCACTGCTAGCTCCTAAAGCTTCTGTCTAAAAGGACATATATCATATATGTTCACATTTGACCAACCAGATAAGTCACGCTGCCACAGGTGATCTCAGGGAGCAAATACAATTGTTCTCCTAGGGGAAGTAATGATACTAAAGTAAATGATATTAAAATGCAACCTACTGCACAGAGATCTTCTTACAAGGCCCTACATACACAGATCCTCCATCATTTCTCTGACACCATCTTCTACTTGTTCCCACCGGTCCTGTCATACCACCTTCCTCATTTTTCCTCTTCTGTGACAGTGCCTCTGTACAGGTTGCTCCTATGACCTGGAATACGTTCCCTCAAATGTCTCTTTCAGGCCTTTACTCCAACCTCACCTTCTCCCTGAGGATTTTCCTGGTAACTCTAATTGCACATGCAACCACCTCCTTACTTCTTATTTCTGTATTCTCTAACTACTGTGTATGCTACTTATATTATTTACTGTCTGGCCCCCTCACTAGAATGTTAAACTCACAGGGGCAAGAACTTGTATTAACATGTGAGCCATCATTCTCTAAATTAGTTTCTGGAATGAGGTAGATATGCAGTAACTGGCTGTTGAATGAATGAATCCATGAATGAATGAGGCATTCGATTCTCTCAGCTTAGCTCTTGCCCGTGTCAGCTTGGTTGTTTCTTGGTGAAAATGAGCTTGAGATCCTCCTCTCTTCCCAACCTAGACTTCTCTCTTCTCCTACCTTTGATTTCCCCTCATCTACATAAGACATTTTTTTTAAGTTTATTTATTTTGAGAGAGAAAGAGGCAGGGGAAAGACAGAGAGGGGGTGGAGAGAGAATCCCAAGCAGGCTCCACACCATCTGCACAGAGCCCAGCATGGGTATAGAACTCACAAACCATGAGATCATGATCTGAGCCTGAGTCAGATAGATGCTTAACTGCCTGAGCCACTCAGGCACCCCTACGGGAGACATTTTTGAGTCAGGGTGATATAGAGAAAAGGTGATATGTTGGATGATTTTTTTTCAGCCTTTGCTGGTAAAATAGTATGTGATTCTAGGAGAGTTGTTTCAGTCATGTGGGCTTCTGGAAGTGTGGCATAATGAAAAGAATATGACATTTACAGTCAAGATATAGAATCTAAGTCCCAGTCTTACCACTCACTGGTTTTATCTTAGCAAGATATCTCGGTTTGGTTACATTCTCTAAGCCTTATCTCCCTCTTTTTTTTTTTTTTTTTAATTCAAAATCAGGCAAGGAGAATTATCCTAGTAGTTAGATTCTTGGCCTTCACCTCCAGACCCTCTGTGTACACTGGGCTGGCATCTGCACATCACAGGCTGGATACCTATTAGTTTCTGACAGTAGTGAACACTAGAGGGAGACCATGAGCATGGAGGAAGCAGGCGGGGAGGGCTCCAGCTGCCTCTCCTTCCTGTGGGCTTCCAGGTAGAAAGCATTTCCTGGGACTCAAGCCCTCGAGGTCTCAAGCCCTGCCAGAAGCACTCCCTCCCCGCACCAGCCCTTGCCTCCAGGTTGCCATTTTCCCATTTGCAGAACCAACTTCATGCTGCCTCTCCCTGCTCCAGACCCAAGCACCAGTCAGAGCCCTCTGCAATCTCGGTCTCTGCCCCACAGCGTCCCTCTTCCCAAGCGTGGATCCTGCAACCTCCTTAGAAACAGAATTTTAGCTCCACCAGTAGGTCCCCTCCTCTAGGCTGCTGAATTGGAACAGTTGCTACCTGGTCTCCTCCTTCCCTCAGCCCTAAGGGCTTTCTTTATAAAGTAGCTACTTTTGTGCAACCTTGAGTTCTCTTTTTGCACTGGCCAGCAGTTAACAACTTTACGCCTAGTTAAATCTTCACATGAAATTCTGTTTTCTGTCCCCTGACACAATCCTGACTGATACACTACCTTTCCCATCAAAGTCATCAGGTTATTATGAGATAAGATGAGATCATGTCTAGGAAAAATGCTGTGTACAACTCAGTATTGTCTGAAAAATGAAGTGACTGCAACAGAATCCTCCGGGAGGTGTGGGTGTCTTGCACCTCTGAGTGCTTATCCCCAAATGACATGTCATCAAATAGCAAGTCCAGGAGTTAAAAATATTTAACTTAGCAAATAATAACCCCAGCTGCTCATTTGTGGGACTCAGAGGAAACAAAAAGAGACTGGCTGTTGCTGTTGCCCCTGCACCCACGGGAGGAAGAGGTGTGCTGTCCCGGTGGGGGCGCGTTGTTTAACAGAACACATTAATCAGTGTCTGGGGCTTGAAAAGGTAAAAATAGATATGTGGCTACATTTCAGGTCGGAGCTACAGGGAGCTAGGCCGTGGAGAATTGTTTTGGAATTGCTGGATTGCTGTGGCACAGCAATCAGAGAAGTTGGGCTAAGTGACTTAACCTGAAGAGAAAGAGATGGTGAAATCAGAAGGAGTTAGAACAAATAGCTACAAAATCAGGGCAGTGGGATATTCTAGTTTAAATAATTTGTGTTGCTGCCACTGTCTAATAAAGAACGAAAACATAAAAGACCCTGCAGCATTACCTTTAGCAAGCTTTGCTATATGTATATGCCTTGTATGAATGGTTCTCTTCCATTTATGAGAGAGACAGAGACAGTGTGAGCAGAAGAGGAACAAAGAGAGAGGGAGAGAGAATTCCCAAGCAGGTTCTGCACTGTCAGCACAGAGCCTGATGTGGAGCTGGAACTCACAAAACTGAAAGATCATGACCTCAGCGGAAACCAAGAGTCAGTTGCTTAATCGACTGAGCCACCCAGGTGCCTCCTTGCATGAATGGTTCTATGTGTTGTTATGTTTGGAAATCTAAGATAAAGTGGCTGAAGGTCAGTAAAGAGAAGACAGGATTACCCACAAGAGGTGGAAGATCAGGCAATGAGAGTCCTAAGGAAGTGGGAACTCTGGGTTGCAGAGGACCAACTAGAATTTAAGGTTCATGAAAGAAGAGTAGAAACTGGTTCCACCCCAGAGCAGAGGTAGGGAAAGAAGCCGCCATCAATGATGAGGCACACGGAGCCAAATGCATCTCTCATCTGGTACAACAGGCGTACATACGGGAAAGTTGCAGAAACCCATGACATCTTACTAGTCAAACATAGAGAAACCTCCTCTGCCTTCCTAACACTGCCTCTACCCCTAGTCATGCCTTGGGGAAGTCCTCAGTGAGAATTCAGCTTTCTAATAACTTTACAGTTTGCAAGTAGAAAATGAATTTGTGGGCTATCTCTTGTTCTTGACAACTGCCCCCAAACACTGTTCTAGAGCCCTCTGGGGATGATTCAGAATGTATAAATGCCAACCAGACACAGAGCTACAGCTATGTTACAGTGTTCTCTTCCATGATCCTAAATCACACTTGGCAACCAGAATTATTTTAACAAGAGCAGCAAATGTTTTATTCCTGTATGACACTGTGTAGTTTGCTAAGTTCGTGATCAGTGCCATGAATGGAAAACAGACTTGATAATAATGTTTGTGATCTGTGGCGAAAATCAAGAATCAGGGGAGGTAAGTGAATGGCCTGAGGTCCTATGTATATGTAGTAGCGACACTGAAGTTAGGAGCAATATACAAAAAATGCTCTGAATATGGAGTCAGGAAGACCCTATTTCTCTGTTAATGATCTCCATCATCTTGGGAATGTTTCTAAAGTGACATGTCCTGAATTTGTTCATTAGTCATGTGATAAATTCTGCTAGTAACAGAGTTAGTATAGCATAGTTGTTCACTTACAGATTAGAACAGAAAAGCTAAATTTCTTCTCCTGCCTCTGCTATTTACTATCATGTGATTTTGAGGAAGTTACCTGCCCTTTGAGCCTCACTTTTCCCAGCTGCAAAGACAGAAGATGAAATTAGTACCTCCTATTTGAGTTTTGTTAGTGAGAATTAATGTCAGTATACATAGACCCTTAAGATCGTGCCTGAAATATGCTAAGCATAAAATGAGTAGCTATTCTCAGACTGACTATTACCTGGAGGAATTGTTGTCCAAAATAACTAGGGTAATGTACATAAAACACCTACTGTCACGCCCAGTGGTCATTCATTAAATGTGATGCAATTAGATTTCCAAGGGTATTTGGAATATTATGGGTTATTATTTCATGGGAGGGGTTCATTTGCATTTCACTACTTCCAAGTAAGAGGTAACCTTTCAAATCATCTTTTTTGTCTCCTGGGCTTTCTAGATAGGAGAAACAGAAGAAAACACTACTTCACTAGAATCATGACATCTGTGTTCAAAAACTAATTCTGTCACTTTTTTAGCTGTGATGGAGACTAAGTTAAATTATTCTTCTGTGTTGGTAGGGGTCCCCAAGACAATATGTTTTTGTTGGGTCTTGAACTTCCATGTTTTCCACAAGCAAATACCAATTTGTATTTTATTTCAGTCACCAGATTGTCAATTATAATAATTAGAGTTTGTAGAACATAACTTTAGGCAGGATTAAAAAAAAAACTGGTTATAGTGAAGCACACTGAACTTAGGTGCTAATATAGTGGTTGAAAAGTAAATTTGTGGTTGGATTGAAGGGATACAGTTGGAAAGGATTCCTGGTTTATTTTTGTGTGTGTGACATTGCCTGCAATAGCTTGAATGCATTTGATGAGAGCCATGAGGATTCCCATTTAGAACCACTGAAGAGATGGTTCTAGGACCTTCTTTCCAGAGTAGCCTTGGAGAGAGGGTGTGGACTCCATTCCTTGCTGTTTGTGTTAGACCTGTTGGAACCTCAAATAGGAGGGTTGTGATTGGTAACTGGAAAAGACAGAGACCTCACTCTGAAGTAACCTTAAACTGTGAGGTAGTGCTCTCTAACTTCAGTGAGCTGAGCACTAGGCTGAGGAGCCCTGGTGCTCCACCTTCCTTTCTTCTTTCTCTCTCTACTGCAGCTTCTCAGCCAGCATCTGCCTGCGCAACCAATCTGTGTGTGTTGAACGAAATGTTTCTCAGCTTATTACTCTAGAAAGGTGACAGAAGAATGGGGAAAATAAATGATGAAAACAAACTTCAAATTCTCAGTGCTTATGAACGGTGTATTGATACTGGGAAGGGCATGAGACATACGGCCTCAGACAGTGGAACTGCCCCTCAGCAGCAAAGCTTCATTCTCATTAGCCTACAAGACACCTCTCAGAGGGGAGCAGTTGGTCAACACCAAGTTGGGCCATTTCCAGCTGTTAGCCTGAGTAAATTCCCAAGCCTCAGTTTTTATATGTATAAAGGGGAATAAAAGCAGAAATAAATGAGAGGTTTTCTTAAGAGAGGTCAATTCTACTGACTTAAGGAAAGATTTTGATGTGACAAAGAAACAAGGACAATGGAAAGTACCTACTAAGGCAGTTTGGACTTTGTGGTGCCAGATTACATGGTATAGGGTCAAAAGTGAAAATATAGAAATAAGTACAAAAAGTGTCTTCTAATGAGAGAATAAATACCAATTGAAAAACTCAAATACAAGGGTATCTGGGTGGCTGGGTTAGTTAAGTGTCCAACTTCAGTTCATTTCATGATCTCATGGTCCGGTCAGTGGATTCAAGACCCACATCAGCCTCTGTGCTGACAGCTCAGAACCTGGAGCCTGCTTCAGATTCTGTGTCTCTCTCCCTCTCTCTCTGCCCCTCCCTAACCTGCACATGCGCACTTACTCTCTCTCACTCTCTCAAAAAAACAATTAAAAGTTCAAATACCAAATGATCACAAAATCCAGTTAAACAACAAACATGATTTTATTGGTAACTTACTTTTTTCCCTACATTTTTTTTGTTTCATTCTCTTTGTCTTCTCACTAACAATTTCATAGTAGCATTTTCTATCAAATAGAGATAATTCTGTCTTTCCTGAACTAGACCGACGAAAATCTGCTTTAATAATTGATAGTCCCAGTACATAAAACAGGCCATTGCACATAGACCTCTTCACGCTTTTTTGTGCTGCTATAAGTTTGTGCCCTACCAATTGGAACACTGGTAAATTCTGCTTTGTCTGATTCCTATAAAAATGATGCCACTTTCATAATTGCATATTCTGCCTTGGAAATTTATGACAAGAGAGGACTTTCATTTTGATGAAACACCAAAGGTAAATAAATTCTTCACTTAGTTAGAATTTTAAATATTTATTCATTGACAAATTTTTCTATATAATTGATTTTGATCTGTGTATTCAAACTGTGTTTCTCCTCCATTGGCCTCATTATTCCAGTGCTAAGGGATACAGACACTTTTTTTCCTCCATAGGCTCTCTGGTACATTATCTCACATTGCCAATGGATCCTCAGAGAATTCCTGGAAGTCATTCCTAGGCAAGGACAGCAACCAATCATGTAACTGTATGTGAAAGTGACTGTAAATGACATAAATCTCTATCCTATCTGATTAAAAAAAAAAACCAGTTTATCCAACTCAACTTTCTTTTATTTGGGTGCTCAAAGCTCTCTCAACTACTCCAGTGATGTGAAGGGATAGAAAGAGAAGTCAGAATTGAAAGAGTAATGAAGTCAAAAGACCTTACTTTTATAATTTTTTCAAATACGTAATACAATTCACAATAGTGAAAAGCATAAATCCTCTTCTGGGCCTTTATAATAATGGCTTTTCAATGTAAATTTTTTATTGAAGAGAACTTTCCTCCCTCCACCCCAAATCCTATGTGCACTGTCTTGATAAATTTTAATATGTACACATTCGTATTATTAGTACTCATGTAAAAAAACAGAATACATCTAGGCAACCCCAAAAGATCACTTGTACCTCTTCCCATCACTCTCCCTGACAGGGTTAACCACTCTTCTGACTTTTTTTTTAATTAATGTTTTTATTTCTTTCTGAGAGAGAGAGAGAGACAGTGTGAACAGGGGAGGATCAGAGAGAGAGGGAGTTACAGAATCTGAAACAGGCTCCAGGCTCAGAGCTGTCAGCACAGAGCCCAATGCGGGGCTCAAATCCACAAACTGTGAGATCATGACCCGAGCCGAAGTCAGATGCTTAAACGGCTGAGCCACCCAGGCGCCCCACTCTTCTGACTTCTAAAAACTATAGATTAGGTTTACCCATTTTTGAACTTTATATACATAGGCCCATACAATATGCACCTCTGTGTCTAATTTCTTTATCTCTAGATCATACTTTTTGAGATTCGTTTATGTGGATGCATACTGTAGTTTCTTCATTTTGTTTGTCCTATATCTTTTCATTGTCTGCCTATGCTGCAATGTGTATACTCATTCTGTGACTGATAGGCATTTTGGTGTTTCCAGTTGAGTCTATTACTAATGGTGCTGCTCTGAATATTATTTCATACGTCTTTGGGTGTAGAATGAAGTTCTGATAGTTCTGCATCCACAGTGATAACTGCTAGGCCATGAAGTTCTGTTGTTCCACCTTAGAAGATACTGCCAAACACTTTCCCAAACTGTTCAACTAATTTGCATGTCTTGGCCAGATCTTGGTAATGTGTTTTTCACTGTAGGCATTCTGGAGGGTTTATTTATGGCAATACCAAAATCCTATCATTGGTATTTCCATCATGACATTTTCATCATTTACCACTTTGGGATATCCTCTTTTGTAAAATGTCTACTTAAAGTCTGTGGGCCATTTTTCTTTCTGATTGTCTTTTTTTTACATATTCACAGTGCTTTATATTTTATGTATGCTTTTAGGTTGGTTACACATTTTTTAATGTTTGTTTATTGTTGAGAGAAAGAGCGAGAGTGCATGAGCCTGGGAGAGGCAGAGAGAAAGGTAGATAGAGGATCCAAAGCAGGCTCTGAGTTCATGACCTGAGCCAAAGTCAGACACTTAACCAACTAAACCATGCAGGTACCCCTACTTATTTAGATGTTTGCTCAAAAACCATAACCACAGGGCACCTTAACCAGTTGGTTAAGTGTCTGACTCTTGATTTCAGCTTAGGCCATGACCTCACAGTTCATGAGATTGAGCCCCACATTGGGCTCTGCACTGACAGCATGGAGCCTGCTTGGGATCCTCTCTCTCCCTCTCTCTCTGCCCTTCCCTTGATCACGTTCTCTGTCTCTCTCTCTCAATATAAACATTTAAAGAATAAATTAACTAAGTAAATAATTTTTAAGTGCATTTGTATTAATAGTGAAAAGCTATAACGTAGAAGGAAAGCAAGTGCCTATGTTCAGTGCTATAACCTAGGAGACCATCTGCATTCCTATATCTTTTAAAACTAACTTTATTCATTCTTCTTAATAATAATTTAAAATGTATACATCACAAAAGATTGTGTAGTACTGTATAAGGCCCTTGCACCAATTAGAATATTGTGGGCTGTATTTACTTTCTCAGTTCTTGAACACATTGGAAAGGAACTTATTATGAACACAATTATTTTTTAATACTGAAGAGGATTATTTTTTTAATTATGGTCTTTTCACTCCACCCATATTTCTTAATGAGCTTACATTATTTGGTTGCAACTGAAAGAACTTTTCAGTGTGATTTTTACAATGTCTATTACATTTGCAAATTCAATAAAATTCCAAAACTAAAATATGTTCCAGGTTTCATTATGATTTTTTCTTCATGATCTCTAGGAGAGCTCTAATAGCTGTCCAGAATATTAGAATGTTTTCTGGCCTACTCTTAAGGAAATGAATATTGCCAGAGTGCTAATATTCCTTATGTTTCCCAGTTAGGTTTCTTCTTTCTTCTGAATGCTTCTGCTTGACTGCTCAAAAGTATTCACTCTAGCAATTAAGTCATAGGCATAATCAAAAGCAGAAGAAGATATTTTAAAGATGCTTCTCTCAGGGTAGAATAATTCAAACAGACTCTTCTTTGAAAGCAGAGCATAAGCAGAATGTGGGAGAAGATATACTTGTTAACAGTCCTGGTCTCCTAAAAACTATGAAAGGCAAAAATTATCAAGGTTTTGCCATAAATGAAGAGTCATCAACAATATTGTTATTCTCTTTTCACTAATTTAAAACTCACACACATTTGCCATATCCAAGGATCTCAATGATGATTTCCTGTGGAATTTAATGGAACCCTTTCTGAGAGTATTAATCAAATAAAAGCCAAGATTTGGAGAATCATTGCTTTTATGCAGAAAGCAGCATAGCTGGTTTCCCTTCTTATAGTATAAAGCGGAAATTTAAAAAAAAACAGAAACTACAGAAGATGTAAAGATACAATGATTACAGTTAATTTTTTTGTCTCATTCTGAGCCCTGAACAAAAACAGCTTCCAGAACTAAACACAGTTACAATTGAGATTCTGTATTCCTTCCTTTTAAGCTTGTTTTTAAAGAGGTCAGAAGCAAAAGGCTTTTGTTAACTATACAGGTTGGATTGTCCTAGGCTTTGAAAATGTGTTTTAAATAGAGAATGAATCATTATGGATGAGCATATTGGTTTTGCAAGTATTTGACTGTTTTGGTACTTCATGCCTGAATGTTTTCCAACTTTCTGTACCATAGATACTTCCCACACATTGAAATGTCTTACAGTTGTATTCAGAGTAAAGAAAACCAGGCAAGGAAGTCTATCTTCCAAAGAGAGTTCTCTATATATAACATTCACTTGGCTGTCAAAACAGAAAAAGGCTGCCTGACAAATGTCTAAATATCACAGTGTTTATGTAGGCTCATTGTCTGGGGTTTGTGTTTTACATTTACATTTAAACATGTTTATTATATTTATTGCTCATATAAAGATTTTCTCATTTTAGTTCTAAATGATATGTATACCATTTTTGGAGTTATGAAAAGTCACATTTTATGTGCTAAAGATGAATTAGTTGTCTTTAGTGAAATGGAGTTTTATATATTCAGGAGGCAGAAAAACAGATGAAAATAAGATTTTATAATGTTTGACTCATAGCCTTTAGTAATATTTGATATAAACATACAAATATGGCAAAATATTGTTTGCCTTTTGTAGATTATTATCACAAATAGAACTGCTAAAGGTCTGTCTTCCTCTGTTCCAAATAAGTATTGTGCTTAGAAATTTATAAACTTAGTTTGGAATAGAATTGGGGCTTAAAACATATGTAAAACCTTCTAAAGGCTTCAGGAACATTTAAATTCTGCACATACACAAACTCAGAGAAAAACATATGAGATAAGCAAAGTTAAGCTTTGGAGTACTGTTATCTCTCTTTCTGTACCCTTTTCATTTCTCTTCTAGGATCCCTTACTTTCTGGATACCCAGTAATATATCCTCATGTTAGTTCCTCTCTTCTTTGAAGGAAAACTATATGATAGATCAATTGTTTCAAATAGATAATGATTCTTTTTTTCCCTATCTTTGAGATTCCTTGGCTATTTATATTTAAATAAAAGTTCCTGAGAGAATGTGCTACTTAACCCAAAGAAATACAGCATCTTCTTCCTCCTTTCCTTCCTTCCTTCCTTATTCCTTCTATCCATCCATCCACCACAGCAAATTGGGCTTTTGTGTTGGCTAAGGATACAGACTGCAGGTTGAAGGGTCTAGTGAAGGCCAAGTTGAAAGCATGAACTACAAGGAAGAATGAGCACTGTAGAGAAAGTTCTCTTGTCCCTAAAGTTCTCTTGTCTTTGGTAGCATCCAGCAAGAATCTACTATATTGTCCTAAACAAATGCTTTAGGGACTGACAGAATTAAAACATGCATACAACCTCTGTCCAGACATACGTAACGTGAATGGCTTCTCTTTCTAGCTTTTAAAGATCCTGATTTTATCTGGTTCTTCTAGAAAGGGTACCTATTCTGGGCATAGAGGAACATTGAGGACATTCTGAAAAGTCCTGACTCCACTTTATAGTTCATGTCTGTCAGGGATGGTCAGGGACCTAATCAAAGGACCCTTGAAAATTTCAGGTACTGGGGCGCCTGGGTAGCTCAGTCGTTTGAGCATCCGACTTCAGCACAGGTCATGATCTCACAGTTCATGGGTTCAAGCCCCACGTCTGGCTCTGTGCTGACAGCTAGCTCAGAGCCTAGAGCCTATTTCGGATTCTGTGACTCCCTCTCTCTCTCTGACCCTCCCCTGCTCACGCTGTCTCTATCTCTGTTTCAAAAATAAATAAAAACATTTTTTAAAAAAAGAAAATTTCAGGTACTTTAAAATTTAAACGAAGCACCTATTTTTTAATATATAGGTTTTCATGGAACTACTTGCTTATTTGTTTTTTGTTCATTTGCTCATTCGTTTACATATCGAAGTAATACTTATTTTACTTATATCCTAAATGATGGGATACAGTGTTAAACAGACAGATAAGGTCCCTTCTCATAGAAGGATCTGAATAATGATCAAATAACTAATTTATACCACTCAGTTCTAACTTTCAATGACAAGGCCTTTACATATCAGCAGATCTTTTTATTGATAACTGAGGATCTAATCTTTGTAAAAGGACATATCCAAAATAATATATTCACAAATATTCAATAATAATTTATGACTGACAATACCAGGTACATCAAAAATTAGAGATCAAAAACTGCATGTAGTTTTAGGAAGGATCAAAGGAAATCATCTTTAGATTACCCATCCTTCATTTAATGCAATCAGATATAATATTTAGGAATTTACATCTGTATATGGGTGGCTGAGTTAATAATTCAAAATTAAAGGAGACAATTTGAATTTTTTTAAATTTGTATTTTTATAAAGACTACCTAATATCTGGAGATTTTATCTTTTCATGTCATTATATCCAAAAATAAAAGACCATTATAAAATATGGCATAATATGGATATCAAAGTATCTTCAAAGAAATTCCAAATTACTTGTGAAATCAAATCAGGACTTTTCATAAGTATGATGGCAACTTGTGGCAAAACTGAGTTTTAATGCAGTGTACTTTCTTATCAGAAAAGTGGGATTCTTTAAGAAAAAGAAAGCTACTCTCAATATCAGAACATAACATGATTATGTGATTAGGCATTAGAACTTGATATCTTTAAACTGTTTTTAAAAAGTCTGTACTGGGGGTGCCGGGGTGGCTTAGTCGGTTAAGCGTCCGACTTTCGCTTAGGTCATGATCTCGTGGTTCGTGGGTTCGAGCCCCACGTCGGGCTCTGTGCTGACTGCCAGCTCAGAGCTTGGAGCCTGTTTCAGTCTGTGACTCCCTCTCTCTCTGACCCTCCCCTGCTCACGCTGTCTCTCTCTCTCTCTCCTAGAAATAAATAAAAAACATTAAAAAAATAAAAATAAAAAAATAAAAAGTCTGTACTGCATATGTCTCTTTACTCTGGACATAACCTTCAGAATCTAGCTCCAGTTTCATTTTTGACCACAGTAATATGAACAGTGTGAGTTTTTAAAAACAGGTTGAATGCTTGACCTATTAGTCATGAAATAGAAATATGAAAATTTTCCTAATAACTTTAGAAATTTATCAATTGATCTTTTGTTCTTTTTTTCTATGTATTAAAAAGCCATATTGACAGGCTCAAACAGAATCAGGATTGTTACAGTGTCTTGGTGTGTTTTTTATTTTATCATTAAGTAACAGCCCTCTTAAAATCAATAATGATCTTTTTGCTCTATTTTGCATAATAATACTACCATAGGAGTCTTTAGCTAAGTAGTTTAATGAAATATGTGCAGCTGTGTGTGTGTGTGCGTGCATGTGTGTGTGCGTGCGAGTGTGCGCACTCAGGCACACATGCAAGTATATGTGAATATAATCTCTTTGCTTTCAACTACTCTGTGTCAACATTTAGATGTATTATGTGATAGCTCTCCATGTTCTAAAAGCAAAAACTGGATTATCTTTTCAAACCGTTTCAGCATGTTTGTCTTTAACAGGTGAAGTAACCCATTTGTGTGTATTGTGATTACAGATAGATGCTAATATCTACTACCTTTTTTTAAACGTTTATTTATTTGTTTTGAGGGGGAAGCAAATAGGGGAGAAGCAGAGAGAGAGAATCTCAAGGAGAACAGAAGACTAAATGGGGCTCAAACTCACAACAGTGAGATCATGATTTGGGCTGATATCAAGAGTCAGACATTCAACTGACTGAGGTTCCCCTCTCCTACCTTCTTTTAAAATATTTCTTTTTAGTGTTCATTATATTTGGTTTTCTTTCCTTCATTTGATCTTTTTAAAGGAATCAACTTGAGTGTACTTTATTCTTTAGTTCTCTTCCTTTATAGATTTGGAATTTTTAAGGATAGAATATATGAACACTGCTTTATATTTTTACCATACATATTGATTAACAGAGTCTAAAACTGCATTATATCTCTAAATTCCTCCTGAATAATAAAAACCACTTAAGCACTTTAAACTTCAATTTACCATTATCTTTTATAGTGATGTTTTCTAGTTTTTTTTTTTTTTTTTTTTTTTTTAATGTTTTTTTTTTTTTTTTTTTTTATTTTTTTTTTTTTTTTTTTTTTTTTTTTTAATGTTTGCAGAAGTAGTGGTTTCCTATCAATGTCTCCTTGGTCTGTCATGTTGCCAGGATTTCCAAACCTTATTTCAAACAACTTAATCATGTATGATCTGGAAATATTGTTCCTCTCGTTTTCTGGGCATATTACTTAAACCATGTCCTAGCTAAATAAAGGTAAAGTTATTTACTGAGTGCACACTGTGTTCACTGTGTGGTGATGGAGTACAGAGAAGGACAAGGTCTGAATCGCACTCTTAAGAAGGCTTTAACAAAGTGTACATTGGCCTTCTTCATTCCAGATCAGTTGACATAAGTATTCCTACCTGCCATATTATAATATCTGTCACGGTGCCTCACTTACATTATCTTGCTGAGCCAGTAGCTTTGAGTGGAAAGAGAGTATAGGGAGTGATGAAAGCGTTGTAACTTAATGGTGCAGTTCTTCCTCAGGAGGGAGATATTCGTATATACTCGTTGAGACAGATGGAGATGATATACTGCCCCCTCAAGCCCTCAACGTCTCAACCAAGTTTTCATCTCTCAAGGAAGAATTCCAGGATACATATGCCTAACAGCCTGACCCATGTCACTGCAGGTTGCTGGAGAAAGTGCTCTTCAAAGAGGCTCTAACGATTTTCCTGCAAAGGCGCTTCCCCGTATCCCTGCCAGATGGAAAGCTTACTAGTTCTCCTCTCCAGTTTGAGCCAGGCCATGCTTCCTCTGAGAGCCATACAGTTTAGGCTAGTTGGTTAATTAACAAGCATTTAATCAACACCTACTGTGTGTGGAGTGTTCTGTACAATTCTCTTCTCTACCTATGCAAAACATAGCGACACATCAAAGCCCAGCATCAGTCTCTGCTCCTCCATGGATTCTAATCCATCTTGGTGTTCGCTATGAAAATGATCATCTGAACCATTTTAGTGTTTTATTATTTGAGTCTTTATTCATATCTAACTGTGAACTTCCCAGTGCAACTGTTAAACACGAAAGCTTTACTTTTGTATGGTTATTGATTATAGTTGAAGATGACTTGATGATTAATTTATTGTTACTTAAGATATTATTTTTCAAAATGTGTTCCAGAGAATGTTAACTCATTTTAAAATTCCAGTTAATTAACATGCAGCCTAATATTAATTTCAGGTGTACAATTCAACACTTATGTAACAACACCTGGTGCTCATTACAAATGCACTCCTTAATCCACATTACCTATTTAACCCATCCCCCCATCTCCCTTCTGGTAACCATCCGCTTGTTCTCTATAGTTAAGAGTCTGTTTCTTGGTTTGCTTCTCTTTCTTCCCCTCTAATCATTTGTTTTGTTTCTTAAATTCTACCTATGAGTGAATTATGGTACTTGTCTTTCTCTGACTTACTTTGCTCCACATAATAACCTCCAGTTCCATCCATGTTGTTGCAAATGGCAGAATTACATTCTTTTTTTGTCACCAAGTAGTATTCCATTGTGTATGTAGACCACATCTTTCTTTATCCATTCTTTGGTCGATGGGCTCTTTCCATTATCCTTAAGAGATTCTGGGGGAAAAGGCAGGTAGAGGTAATTGATATGGTAGAATACATTTGTGAAATGCTGCACACTATTTGCTTCATCTTGAAAATACATAGTATACTTGAAGACAATGAAGGCTTTGACAATTTATGTGTTAAAATAAAATTTTAACTTGGTATTTCTTAAACATGATTGATTCCTTGTTTAATGAAATCAGGTATAATCTTCAAGAATTTTAACTAAATGTAAGTATCTGAATTAAGATTTCAATAGTGGAGGTAACAATTTAAGTTTGGTCTGGTATTGTTTTTACAATGGCAGTTAAACACCTGGATATTTTAATTTTTTTATATGAATATGTTTTCAAGTGAATGCTCCCTTTTTCTGCCTTTATTGAACACCTTTTAATATCCCTTAAAACCAGCATGCTCAAATAAGTTTTGGGAAGTACATTTCTGTGTTATAGCCATCTGTTTTGCCAATCATGTAATGAAGGTAGATACCACACCTGGGAGATAGCATCTGTTTTGCTCATGGCTGTAGTGACTAGAACTTCATGGAAGATGTCCAGCAACTCTTAGGTAGGGTGTTAAGTTTTCCTACTTAGCCTTGAAGCTGTGATGTGACTGATAATAGAAACACAGGTACAACATCCAGCACCCTGATAGGTAGGGTCCATTCAGTTGATCGGATGATCTCTGTCATAGTCTTTTTCTTTAAAGGGAGTATCATTTGGTCAAAACTGTCTAAAGAACAGCTTCTATACTAGAGCCTTTCAATAAAAACAAAGATATTAAACCAGTTTCTTTGCCATCAGAATGAAATTCCTAGCAAGTCCAGAACATTATTTGGTCCCACTGGCTACATTCCATGGAATATTGTGCCTGAAAAGGCAGAAGGGAGAAAAATACTCCAATGGAAGTGGTGTTTCCGTGTTAAAGTTTTGAGATCAATGGCTTTAGAGCTGAGGAAAATATTCAGTAATTGATGATCTGTCTTACTCCTGATGAGGTTAGTTACTAATTTTTGCCGGGGTTTTCCACTGCAAAATTTCTACTCTTCCGTTTGAAATTAGTAAATATTTTGTGGGGAAATACTTTGAAAATATTCAAATATTTTGTCATCATACTTTTATCTGCTGATTTTAGCATTCATTGATGACTCTTGACTGCAGTACTTATTACTAAAATGTTTACCAAATGATAAATTTCTATCATTCCTTCTACATTTATTAATTGGAATTCTACCATAAGGAAGAGATGTCCCTTTTACCCCATTTATTTATTTTATTTTCTTAAATGTTTATTTTTGAGAGAGAGAGAGAGTGCAGGGGAGGGTCAGAGAGAAAGAGACACACACGAAATTCGAAGAAGGCTCTAGGCTCTAAGCTGTCAGCACAGAGCCTGATGCAGGGCTTGACCCCACAAACCGTGAGATCATGACCTGAGCAGAAGTCAGATGCTTAACCGACTGAGCTACCTAGGCACCCCTCTTTTACCCCATTTATTTGTTTGCACATTCAATTATTTATATCATTGTAGACTCGTGGATATTTGCTTTATTTTATGGACTGCTATCTACTGCTCATCATTTAGTGTTTTCTAATTTTCCCAGCTTTGGCTGTTAGGAGCTTCTTTAAATTGGCTTCTGTCATCCCCATTCATTCCATTTAACCCTTCTTTACTTTCCAACACTCAGAGATGTTCCAGACTCATCTTGTACTTCCTCAATAATTTCCCAACCTTTGAGTCAACCATTCTTTCAAGTGCTTTTGTTTCTTTTTGAAAATTACTTACAGAAACCAAGATACAGGCATATAGTGTTCTCAATACTACTGAGATTTCATTGCTGTTATGCTTTCTGAGTGGTGACAGCTAGAAACTATTTGTATGCATAGTATAACCTATGTATATATACATCTGCATCTCCTTAATATCTCTTCACATTATTCATAATAAAATCCATGAATTCCAATTGATATTTCCACTTCTGACCCAACAGCATGAGTTCAGTCTAGCCTTACCATTTCCTTATTTGTAGCTCTGTTTTTTGATCGTGAGAAACCTGGGCCACATGACCCACAATCTATTTCTGTAAGATATCTTTACATACAACAGCTTCAGCATTACTAATCCATATCCCAATGAAATTCAAATTTACTGACTGGAGTAGAGTATTTGTGTACAGTTACTTTTTTTCTTTAGTCTTACAGTGTCTTTCAAAATATTTTTTAGTGGAGTTACTTTATTTTTCTTTGACACCTTAAGTGAGGCTTAGGTTTTGTAATCATTTATAATGAGCTTAGATTCATTTATTTTTGTATTCCATTTTCAGTCCTTCCCCCGTATCCCATTTGCACTTAATTATTTGTTAGTCTTGTTTATGAAATATTGCTCTGATTCTAAGATACAGAACCATATGTAAAGGTATACTCAGAGAAGTTTCTTTGCCATGTTCCCATTCTTATAACTCTGTTCCCAGCACTCCTGTAGGCAGCACATCCTATTTGTTTCTGAATTTTATTACCTGAATTATATTTTGCACAAATGAACAGATATATTGATATTTTCTTATTTGTTTTCTTTCTTAGACTAAAAGCTGCATATGTGTATGCTCTTACACTTAACAATACATCCTGAAAATTACTCCATATCGGTTCATGGAGACATTCCTCATTCATTTTTGCAAATGTATATGGAATATCCAACATTCTTAAGAGTCTGTATGTACAAACTGATGAGAATGACTGATTTTATTCATTGATTGTGATGACTACATTCGAATCAAAATAAAATGCCACGTGACTTACTGCCTGAATTTTTATCTCCTCCTTGGCTTCATGATCAGGAAAACATACCTGTTTCTATCACATGCTCTCGCTGGTGCTTATCACTGCCTTCCTTCCTGTTAGTTCTTGCTAGAGTTGGCTTTTTCTTCATCTTGTGATCTCGTATTTGAATCTGAGTCATTAGTTTCTGGTTCTCCCATTCTCTCTCTTGCCCCAGGCACCTTTCACCAACATTGCTTCCACCTTGGCAACACCATGGCTCTTAACCTGTGTCAGGTTCCCTGTAAACTCCCCTGGCAATGGTGGTCTTGGTTTTACAGCTAGACCTAGTCTAGCTAGATCTAATCTAGCCTACTCCCCCATATTCAATTTGTTTGTCTCTGACTTCTCTACAGCACTCACTTACTCTTAACAAAATACTTGGAATATTGTCCAATTTGCAGAATCAGGCTCAGCTTTACATTTTAGCACTTTTTAAAAAGAGGTTTATTTCTTGTGATTGTATCTTTGCAATGATTTTACTCTATTCATTTAGAACACTGTTAAAGCAGCTCCCTGATGAAATGCATCCATTATGGCAAATGTTTTCACTTCATGGAAACCTACTGAAATGGAAAGTATTTTGAAAATAAATGAAACAGACTATTTTTGAAAACTGTTCAAGGCCAGATTCAGAAAATGTTGATAGCTTGGAAATTCCTGATACTTTAAAAGAGAGAGGGAAAAAATTCAGTTTTGTGCTAGAAAGTTCTTAGCCCCCCACATCTTACCTCATTTTTACAGACGCAGTGATTAAGACCCTGATTAATTATTCCAAGAAGTCTAACTCATCTGAAAAAGCATACTTTCTAATTATCTAAACAACCCTGAACACACAAACCAAAATGTAGGAATGATAGCTTTGCATTTATCTCTCTTCTCACTTAAATGCTATGAAACCCTCTCCATTTCCTCTTTGTGTTGACACACATAACAGTGGAGACATCAGAATTTGAGGTATATGAAAAGCAGGGGAAAGCCATTATAATGAAGAAATAAGTAGAAGACCCGTGCAGTGAATATTTGATAAAACAAGTTATTTCATTATCCACATGCCTTTTACTACTTTCTCATTCTTGGCAGAAATCAATTGGACTCTGTTTCACGTCAATAGGATATCTCCGAGATGAACCCCTGAGGTGGGCATATAAAGGGTATCTGATTTTTTCATTAATGCAAAGCTATTAAAGCCATAAATAGGGCTTAACAGCATTCAACATTCATTTCAGAAGGGCTTCTCTAGCAAAGTAGTATACAGGAAAAAAGGACAATCTTCCATTAATTCTGGCATTTAAAGGTGAGAGGTGATCAGTAAACTGTCCCGTGGAAATGTAGGTTCTAAAGATGAGAACGGCACAATAGTGGTCAGGGCTGAAGAATTCACTTTTTTTTTCAAATCAGATTTAATTTTGGTTGTACTATAAATGCATACCCATATTTGCTACTCCCAAAATACTCTGTGTGTATTTACTTGTCACAGATGTCTGATGAGTCACTGCACAATATGTTTGGGATAGGTAAAAATGGTTTGAACATTTAATGGAATAGCAACTAAAATAAATATAGTCTTTTAAAATAAATTACAGAGGTTAAATATTCTGAGGCATTTTAGCGTTAGCTTTGCCTAGTTGATGAACAAGTTGTGATCACCTGTCTTTTTTCTCTGCCCTTCTCATTGTTTGAAATCCTCATCTTAAACAGATTAGATGTTGGCTTGTTCTACCAAGAAGTTTCTGAGATACCCTATCTTCTTTCTAAATGTTCCTTTTGTTAAGACGCAGAGTAGAGAAGTAATTTTAGTGTGAAAAATATATGCCCAGGTGAACATGTTAACTACTAAAACCTAGACATTGTGTTAGGTGATGGAAATATAATGGTAAAAAATCATGGTTCTTTCCCTTATAGAACTTAGAGCCTATTACAGTCCATGTGTGTATATATTATATATATATAATTGTATTTATTGTATATATTGTATAATATATTGTATATATATTATTATATATATATATAATAAACACAGGTTGTTATAAGAGCTGTGATCTGTGGTAGCAGTAGGATGCAAAGAAGACAATTAGTGGGGGATGCGAATAATTTCTGCCAGTAGGTAGTCATGAAAAATGCCTCAGGTGTGAACACTGGAGCTAGGACCTGAAGTTTGAAGAGGTAACCACATGAAAGCTAGCAGAAGAATGTTCCACATAGAGAAAAGAACTTACCGTGTTCAAAACTCTGAAAGGAGACCAATGTAGCTAGAGTGTGGTGCAGGGGAAATACAAGCAGAAAACAAAAAATGGGAGTTGAAAACTGGAGTTCTCAGTGAATACGATGTATGACAAAAGTAGATGGCATCGGGAAGGATGGGGATTTATAGTTAGAGACTGGAAGAACAGAGTCTAAGCTTTCAGATGTATTGCAGTGTGGATGGCTGCAAAGTTTGAGGTGTGACCTAGGGGACAGCAGGCTGAAAGAGGTGATTCTGTGAAAGGTATCAAAAGGGAACAGATCAAGGAATGTTAAGAGAAGGCTGTTACAGGGACTGTCCTCTGGGTCTTTGAGAGCAGGTTAGATATTATAGAAAGCAAGACTGTGAGTGAGCCAGCAGCTCCTTAGTACATAATCTTTTTAACATTTAGGAAGTATACATTTTGTTATTATGCTAAATTCACATCTCTATGCTTAGATCTTTGCTAATTTCGAAATGGGCAAAACAGTTTATTCACAACATTGCAGGTTTTCAGTTTTCTTGACACACATCTGGGACAGTGGGCAGTTTGTTGCACTTTAACGGAAACTGCCATTTTTATATTCAGCAACAAATTGCATTGTAGGAGAAACACATACTTCAATCATTAAAATAACCAGAGGCACTGATTCCCAAACTTGCCTTAGTATAAGAATCACCTAGGAAGCTTATTAAATGCAAACTCCTGGGTCTTATACCAGATGTACTGAATCACAATTTTCTGTAAGAATATTTGGAAATTTTCATTTTTAGTGTCCTAAATAATTCTTAAGATCAGGCAAGACTGGGAATTGCTGCTGTTAGCGGAAACATGACATGCTGTGGATGAGGAAATATGAAATCAGACCCACTTCTCTGCTAAACAACTTTTCTTTTGTTTTGGATTTTATTTTTATTTTTAAGTAATCTCTACACCCAACATGGGGCTCGAACTTACAACCCTGATATCAGGAGTTGCATGCTCCACTGACTGAGCGAGCCTGGTTCTCCTTTGCTAACCAGTTTATGATCCAATTGCTAAGTCTTCCTTGAGTCTTAGTTTCTTCTACCAAATGACTATGTTGAAATCCTTCCATATAAAGTTTTCCTACCATTAACACGTCTATGTATGGTCTATATGGGATTTTTCTCTACATACAACAAATTAATAATTAAAATCCTGTAACTTCAGGCAACATTGAAAAAAAAAAACACACAGCAAATTACAGATGATTTGCCGAAGACTCCTTGAAATTGATAAGCTATCATTTTTCTCATATTCCACCCTTCTTAGTTCAAGTGTTAGCCGCTTATACCTTCTTGGAAATAATGCAAGAGATTTTTACACTCTCTTTTTTTCGAATCTCCTTAAAAGTTGTCATTGAAATAATAAATCTAAAAAAGAAACAACTCAGTTAAAATTGACATTCTTATACTCAAAATGTATTTATTCTTATAATCAAAGGAGACCACAACAGGCAGCAAAAGATATATAATTTTTAATGATAACATTTTCTATTAAAACAGGTTTTATGTTTTTTATTTCAAAGTCATGTTAGCTACTAGTAATACTGTATAATATAACTTCTTAGACATTTATTACAGTGTTTTTAAAGCTGTAGGTTGCAGTGTATTGGTGGATTTCAACCGAAAATGTTTCTTCTGATTAAATAGAACACACACACACACAATACACAAATATCAAGACATCATAGGTAATAGGTTAAATGTCACTTTGTGAAACTTTAGGTTCAGTTCTATACTTCTATCTGTAAACATATTTTTGTATGTATTCTTAGATTTTATATAAAATGAACTTCTCACTGTTATCATACTAAACTATATAACATACATTACTTAATGCTGTATTTAAATAACATTAATTCACTTGGGAGTATTAAATAAGACCTGTGAATACTGCACATAAAAATACAAGAGAAAGAGTATAGTGCAGGCTCCAATGAAATATGAACAGTAACTCAGTGAACTCTGTACAGTTTCATTTATAAGTACCTACTCCACCCAGGTAGTTTCTGCCTGCAGATAGCCAGGTAGGAAGACCAGTGTGCACTGACGGCTGGAACCGAAATCTGATGAAGCAAGCACAGCAGTGCTATAAGAGAAAGTTACACCTGTTCAGAATCCTACGCAGCACTGTGTTTACTACCTACGAACTACAGTCATAGGCAGTTTTGACATGTCACTGTCTACTATTTGCTATAAACATCGTGAGGTCAGACACTATGAGTTCTGTTGAAGACAAAATCAGTTTATTTTAATTGGTATAAGGGAAAAAAGTCAACCCTGGATCTCAACTGGATTTACTAATTTTCTTTCACTAAGCAGTGATTTAAAAAAAAAAAAAAAGATGGACTAAAGGAGTATATTTAGAGGAAAAAAGACTTGGCTTCTTGGGCATGTCTTTTCCTTGAACCTAACATATACAGCCGTATGTCAGATCCAGAACACAGGACAAAACAAGTTGATGGGCTTCAGTGACAACATGGAATTTGAAGTCCTAAGAACTAGAGACTTATTGAAAATTTGAACTGCAACTTGCCAAGGTCAGAGAGTGACATTTTCATAAATTAATGCTATCAGAAGCTGCTGGAATTTTCACAATTGTCTTATTTGAAACCAGCAAAAGTTCCAATAGAGGTCATACTGATTATGCTGGGAGCAAATCTGAATACTTCCAATGTATGTAAGAATTTTCTTTGAATACAGAGCAATAAAGCACAAATAGTTTGGGTTTTTTTCTTTTTTTTGGTATAAAGATCAGTATTTATTTATTGATTGATTGATAAAAAGAAACATACATATGTTTGTATGCTCACTGCCTCCTCAGTTGCTCTCAAATATGTTTCTCTTTGTATGTACTTAAGCTTACACGTTATTTTTTTGTAGTTTTCACTTAGAATTAACACAAATCTTAAACTGGAAGTTTCAGTTTGATGGAGGCAGATTAGAACTGAAACTGGGCAATGGAATAAGAAATGATAAAAGGACAATGAAGAAGTAACAAAGGCTAAAAGAAAGAGAGAACTAATTTTCCATATACTCTGAATATGTATGAACTTCCGAAAAGTTCATACGTAGGTGAACCCCGAACACAGGAACTGATGGGAAATTATTAAATATTTATTTGGTTTTTATCATTTGCCATTAGTCCATGCATAAATAATGTTCTGAAACTGTAATAAGGATTAAGATCCTAAATATTCTATTAAACATTTCATTATGTTAAAAAAAAAATGGCTAAACGAGGACAACTCCTATGAGACAGGAGCCAAGGAGCATGTGTGGGTGTTATGACCTGATCGCAATCTCCCCAAAATCCCAAGACCACCAAGGAGTCCGAGTCACGTATGCAAAGGCAAAGGGCTTTATTACGGGCTCGAGCTCGGGCTCACAGACTTCACCAGCACCGTGGATCCATGCTAAAAGCCCTGAACAAGGGCAGAGTAGGGTTTTTATCGGGTTTGAGACGGGGGAGTTACAGAGGTTGTGACATGGGAACAGTGATCCAATCGTAATTATACAACATCATTGACAGCGGATTTGACCATACACATTGTCTAGAGTATTCGTTACTTTTGGCGGGATCCAGTTACAACGTTTAGAGTACCTTTAAATTTAACCTATCACAGAGTGAGCCTAGGGTCTTATTCGGCGACTAACGGGTTAACTTTAACATTAGGTAACAGGGTCCTATCTATAGTTTCTATCTCCAGGCCTCTCCCTTAATAAGGTGGAGGGTGGTCGCTGGCCTTTCCTGATTGGGTGTTGCAAGGGTGGTTTCTCCTGCCTTGGGCAATGTGTAACTGCCTGATAGTTTCCGGAAAGCTGAAATTTAGGCCTTCTAGTTTAGAGGGAAAACTGAAAGCCTGTCATGGAGTCAGTTTGGTTTAGACATTTAGACTTGTGGCCTTACATGGGAAATGAGAATAGGGAATTTTAACTTGTCTGTAATTTCTCTCATCATGTCTTTATCTACCAGAACTCACATCATCTCACTTAACTCACTTTCCTCTCCTTCAACCTCTGCAAGATGGATTTTAAAGGAAATAGTCAATCCTGTTCATCATCAGTGATTAGAGCTGAAGGTTCTCTATCAAGGGGGGGTCTATAAGGCAGGAGTCTCCAGCCTTTTTAGCAGCAAAAGTACTGTCCATTTCCTTAAAATAGGAAGCAATACTAGGAACAAAAGTTAGAGTTCTGTTTATTTCAGTGTAAGATTCCACGGAGCAGAAACCAGCAAACACTGCCTGTGGGTGGCCACCAGCGTTGCCTCAATCCCCCGCCCCCCCCCCCCACCAGGGAGTCTTAACGTTATTGCCACAGGGCCCTCAGCCCTCCTAGAGGCCATGACAGGCCTCTTACTTTCTGGGGTAGTTGCACTACATGTACATTAAAATAGGAACGAACAGACTGAAAAGATAACCACTGAGCTGTCACAAAATAAATTAAATTGAAAAGTAAGCAAACAATCAAACAGTACCTTCCCTGGAAACAGAATGGGAAGCACATTTGTGCTTGCAGACACTCCCCATTGAGCCCAGTTATCCCTGTTAGCGTATACAAGGTCTGCCCTAATCTTCATTCTATGGGTTTCAATTACTTTGAAATTCTTTTTCTAAATATGAATAGTCTTTTCCCTTAAGTCATATTCTGATGGATAGCTCTGTTCTGACACCCCTTTGTCTCCTCCTTAGACAGATGCCTCTTGCTTGTGAGGTGGCTGAGAAAAAAAATTTTTTTTTTCCAAGTGAGAGCTGTTAAAGCAGACAGTGTTCCTTCTCATGGACTCTCCCCTGAAACCTTTAAATCTCTAAGCAACAATAGGCTCAGCTGACAGTCCTGATCTGAGACATTTAAGAGGATTTTAGAAAAGATTTGGCTTTTGTTTGTTGTTTGTTGATATATGGAATAAAGGGAGGGTATTATTTCTAGGCTTTCAGACAAAAGGTTTCACAGAGTGCTTTGAGAGTAGGACGGGCAATCTGGATGCTTCTATCTCATCCCACTCATTGGGTCATCACTAATGTTACACTGCCGAGCTTGCCAAATTGGGGTATATCTCTCAGTAGCAAGTAAATAAAGGGAAGCAAATGACCAATAATTTATCCTGCACTTGTTATAAGTAACTCAAATTGCCTTGAACAAACAAATGTGTTTCTGTTATTACCACATGCCATGAAAAGATAAAGGTATCTGGAAATAATTCATTTCAGTTGCATAAGGAAAAATGCATATATCAGTGCCTTTGCATTTCACATATGTATAACATTTCATTCATTGAAAAGCAATAGCAGGTGTAAAACTTAATCAAATGTCTCATGTGAGTCATGAGGTAGCTCATGAGATTATGGATCTAAGGGAATATATTCAATGATTTATCCAAAGTTAGTTGGAATTCACAGCAGAAAAACTTATTATCTTTTCACCTAGCTATAGCTAAGATACCTCTTATACCCAAGATAATTTGGGAGTATGCAAACAGTGCTGCCCTTGAAAGGTGAGGACCAGCCTCTGTTCTCTGCTTTCTCAATTGTTTGTGGAAGAAATTGAAATTAGATCTTCCATATAATGGTAGAGGAGCTTAGAGCACTGTGTTGAGAAAGTTTTAAAAATTGAGTCCAAATCCAATCTCAGCAGGAAACAATATGAAAATGATTAGTGGTATTTGCATAGATACTGAAGTGGGAGGGAATACCAGCTCCTTGTGCCACAGATTTGCCACCCCTTCATGACACATTATTGCCAACCCACTGCTTATCCATTTAATCATTCAGTCATCTATTTATCTGTCTAAAAATAGTTTAATGGGGCACCTGGGTGTTTCACTTGAGTGTTTGACTCTAGATTGCAGCTCAGGGTCATGAGGACAAGCCCCACGTGGGGCTCTGTGCCAAGCACGAAGTCTGCTTGAGTTCTTTCTCTCTCTCTCTCTTTCTCTCTCTCCCACACTCCCCACCCTCCTCTCCCCAGCTCACACTTGAACACATGCTTGCTCTCTCTCTAAGATAAAAAAATAAATTAAATAAATAAAATAGCTTACTGAACTTCAACTATCTGAACTTTTGGACTATACCCTAGGAAACTGGCATCTTTGTTCTAGCCAAAATGTACTCAAGAAAAACCCTAATCTTTTATAGTACCAATGTCTAATTTCCTTTCTCCATTGTGTGGCCCCCAGTTCAGATGTACACATTTTAGATGTCTTCTTTCCATTATTCATTTTTGAGGGACACACTTCTTACTCTGCTTCTGTATACTCTCATACAAATATTTTTCTCTCCATGTAAATAATCACTGGTGAACTCTGATATGGTTTCCATTTAACTGTAGAGTGGTGACTGGATTATTGCATCTGCCCAGTGTCCTCAGGGAAGCATAGGTAATTAAATCCACCTACTACATTTGCCATATTTTTGACCTATTTTTAAGTCTGTAGTTTTTTTGCTTTTGTTTTTAAAACATTTTCTAGCTGCTTGCTCACCAACTATATGTTGGCCAGAATTCCTTTTAACTACTGTCTTAGTTTTCATCATGGGAAGAATCCAATGTACAGGATATGATTAGAAATATATACAAGTTGGGGGCACCTGGCTGGCTCAGTCAGTGGGACATGTGACTCTTGATCGTGGGGTCATAGATCCCAATGTTGGGAGTAGGGATTACATATAAAAAATAAAATCTTAAAAAAAAAAAAAAAAAGGAAATACAAGGTGGTTTTGTTTGCTTGCTTATGGATTTTTTTTTTCTTTTCTTTTCTTTTCTTTTCTTTTCTTTTTTTTTTTTTTTTATCTTAAGACTACAGTTGCTTTTGGACTAGAAAGACATTGTAGAATCAGTTCCCTAAACTGAAATGTTTTTAACAGGGCTTAATCAACTCTATAGTATTTTCTCCCAAGTCTTGTTTCATTCTAAACTAAACTAAACTCTACCAATTTATGGATTAGTGTCTTTTCTTGGTGAATCTTTCTCTAAATCTGAGTATTTCCTGCAGATACGATTAAATTGAGCCATGGTTTATCATCATTTGAACTCCAAAGTCCTTTTATTTTCCTAATATTTGGAAAACTTAAGCCTAGAAAAATTAATTCAGTAGTAACTTCATTTTTAATAATCAAGGGTTTTAATACATTAATAGTTGAAGTAAGTGTTACTGGTCATCCCTGGATTCATTCATTTATTTGACAAATATTTATTGAGCATCTCTTTTATATGAGATTATATAAAGGGATAAACAAATCAGATATGGTCTCTGTTTCTTTGTATTCTACAGATTAGTGGAATAGATAAACAAAAGAAAGTGTTTAAATGGAACTTGCAATGGTGCCTGGGTGGCTCCGTTGGTTGAGCTGAGCGTCTGACTCTTGATTTGGGCTCAGGTTATGATACCAGGGGTCAAGCTGCACGTTGGGCTCTGTGCTGAATGTGGAGTCTGCTTAGACTCTCTCTCCCTCTGCTCCTCCCTGATTCTTTCTTTCTCTCAAATAAATAAATAGATACATGGAAAATAAAATGGAACTTACAGATTAGTGAAAAAATTAATAAAATATAACTAATTTTCAACATTCTGAAGTAAATGAATAAAGCAAAGGGATATAGATAATAAAGATGGTTGTCATCTAGGAAAACTTTGATGGAAAGAATATTTAAGTTGTAATCTAAAGGATTTTTTTAAGGCCAGTCACACAAAGTGGATAAACAGTATATTCCAATTAAACAGAAATGAATGCTTAAAATCTCCAAAGCAAGAAACAATCTGACAAAGTCCAAGAATTAAAAGAACCTGGAGTGGCTCGAGTATAGTACACATAGACAACAAAAGTAGATACCTTAGGAAGCAAGCAGTGACCACAGATCATTCAGGAATTTGTCGGCCATGATGAGGATTTTGGATTTTATCCAAAGTATGATGAGAAATCACTGGAAGGTTTTAAGCAGGGGAGCAGCATGTTCATATTTATGTTTGCAAAGAGTTAAACTGGAGGCTCTGTGCAGCATGGATTTGAGAGGATAAATACCAGTGAAGCAGTTGAGGCACAGGCTACATGACAGATGAGAGTAATCTGAATTAATCTGATGTCAGAGAAGATGCTGAGAAAAATCCACATATATTTTAGAGAAAGAAAGAAACAACTTGAGATGGATCTGGTACCAGCGGTGGGAAAGATAAGGAAGAAAGAGGAATCAAAGAAGACAGCTGGCTTAAACAAGCAGATGGGAGGTAGTACCCATTGCTGAGATGGGGAGTCTGGAAGAAAAACAGGTTAGGAGAGAGGGCAGTATATTAAGAGCTTCATGTTGAAAATGTTCGAAATACCTCTGACATAGTCACAAGATATGTCAGGTGAGTATTTGAAATATGCAGCTGGAACTCAGTACAATTTTTGGATTGGGATATAAATTTGGAAATCACTTGCATACGACAAAAATAAGGTCATTAGACTGAGTAAGATATTTAGTGAAAACAGAGAAGAATAAAGGATATTCTTTATTCTTCCATAGGAGTCCATGGAATCCAAAATCAGCATAACCTGAGTTTGTAATTTCAGGATTTTAACTGTAATGGCAACACATGTCTACGTTCCTACAGTGCGCTAGACACTTTGTATTTTAAATACTGTAGAATTTTTAAATATTGTGGTATTTCAATAAATACTACTTAATCAAATGAATGTTCAGACTTCAGTAGGACAGATATTTTCTTATTCAAAAGAGTGTAGAACATGTCTTCATCTCAGCTGAAGTACCAAAACTAAAGACATGGAGTATAGGTGCCTTTTGTCTAAAAGACACTGAACCATATCCAGAACATTCATCAAGGGATTGAGGCTGGGAAGCAAGTTCAGTGTCCTGTATATAAAAGGACAGCACCATCAAAGAGGAGACCAAGGAGTCTAACAAGCAGTGATGTCCTGAGTTCCCCCCCTCTACATATTCTAAGTACCTCAAAAGAACTACAGATAAACAGTTTGAGTAGTCCACAGAATGGAAACTGACACATGGCTGAAAGCAGAATATACTCTGAACCACAGAAACTCATAGTCTTGTGCTTCCACAAGATGGGATGTGATGACTTGGTGTTTGTGGGACATTGTCCTTGGATAGATCTGAAGGTTGAAGGTTAGATGAGGATGATTTGATGACAAAGAAAAATAGTAAGTCTGTAGCGGGATGGACTGCCACTTCCTGAGTTTGAATTATAACGGGAAGCAAGAAATGTAACTGGCATTAGCCTTCTTAAAGGACTTCTCCAGAAGGAGTACTTGTGGAAGTAAGGAAACTCCACAGAAAGAGGCTGTGCAGAGTTTGCCACCCAAGCAATGGGTGGGGAGTCACTAGAGGTAAAGTGAAGAAAAGGGATGATTTGTGCCAGAGGATCAACATGGGATAGTCAAAGAGCCCATAAAGGTCCGTGTGAGAGAAAAGGCTTGCATGCAGGCACCTGCTGTCAGAAGACCCAGTGCCAGAAAATGACAGCACCAGCTATCTATGATTTTTCTTCCTTTTCTTCCAATCCCACCTTTTCCTTGTCCCCATTCCTACCTTGAAGAAGCTAGAGAGCAACTAGTGGAGAGTAAGATGGTAAAGCATGGAAGCAAATAAACATGGATTTCACCCTCCTTTCCCATTACAGATTGGATAATCCAGATGGCAGCATGGGTAGTGATACTGCTGTGGGGAGATGAGAAGCTGTGAACTGGATGAATGTTGGAAGTTTTAAGTTATATTGCAATGGACTTTTAATATCTGAAAACGAGGACTGTTCATTAATGCTTGGAAATCATTGCAAATTAATGGATCTTCTTTAGATATTATACAAGGGAAGGGAAGAAAAAGCTGACAGAATGGATGTGAGGGGCAGTGGTAGGAGAAAAATTATTTGTCTTTTGCACCTTTCTGAATAGCTCGTGAAAAACTTAGTTCTAATTAGAAATTATCCCCAAACTCCTATTACTAACTTCAATGATGTGTATATAATTGGGGAACTTGGATTGAGACAGAATCACTATCTTAAGTCACATATGCTCAAGAGTAAGATGGCCCTGTGTGTACAAGGTTGATGAGAAAACTTGTTTCATTGGCATTAAATCAAGCATACAGAAAATGTAGGAAATATGCAGTGAGGTGTCTTGTGTTGTCTTTTCCATTATCAATTTATGCACAGCTTTCTGAAGGTTGAGACCAGTAATGAGAGTAAGAAGTGGGATATTCAAATTGTTCCAGTAGACCTTTCTGTGACAGTGGGAATGTTCTATATCTGCTTCGTCCATCATGTTAGCCACTGAGCTACTTGTGACCACTGAGAATTTGAAATATCACTAGTATAACTGGGGAGTAGTTTTTAAATTTTATTTAATTCACTTAAACTTGTATAGCTACCTGTGGCTAGTGGACAGCACAGGTCTACACACTTTAAGGAATAGTGCTAAGCTACAAACAAATAGCCTAAAACAACACTATTTTAGAACCTACAAAGACATTTCCCAGCCATTCTCCATCTTAAAAAAGTCTGTTTTGGACTTTTATTTTGGCCAAGTATCTTGTATAGATAGCTTTTGCCCTCAGCGACATCACTTTCTGCTAATCTATACTGCTTTTGTTCTCTTTTATTAATCTGGCTTGTGCTTTTATAATATTTGCGGTAAGGAGGGTATTTCCCCCACTGCAGAAAGTATCCTAATTAAGACAGATAAGTCATGCAGCTTTTGTTTATGTCACAATTTTCCCTGTAGCTAGAATTAAATGATGCTGTCAAAGGGCAATGCTAGTGTTTGATGGCTTTTAATATTTTTGTCCATATCAAAAGACTAAATGCAATCGATATCCCCAATTCCGAACTCTGTAGTAATTATTCCAATAAAGGGATATTCATGCTACCAAGCATCAATATATGTTCTTCATTGCCCTAATAAATCTGTTCCTAGAAAATAAACTATGTTCAGCTCGGGCTTTAGAGAGAATATTAGCAAACACCAAGCTCAAAATGTTATTATCCAAACTCTTCAGCACATTGGGGCTTACAAAATATGGATTTTTAAAACCCAAACACTTAATGAGAACTATCAAGAGAGAAGAATCATATCTGCAAAGGGGCTGCATATTATATTTAGGGTGGCTCCTTAGGCACATAACTCAGATGAGGGTTTTTAAATAGCACTGGCTATTCAGAAGAACTCATTCTATAAATGGCTAGCTCATAAAATAAAGCAACTACAAAATAATAATATCAACAGTTATGAGTACTCCTTGCTGGCTGACTCTATTTTAAGATGTTCAGAGATCCTAACAAGAACTCCATGAGCTAGATACTATTTTATTCCCATTGTGTAAATGAGGAAGCTATGGTGACAGGAGGCTGTCTGAGGCCAATAATCTGGGGTGGGAGGGTTGTAATATTGATCAAATCCAGGTGTGCATGTCTTCCTCCGAAAGCCATACCTCTCATTTATTACATATTTAAAAATTTACTATAAAAACCCAAGATACATTAAGACAAGTCATTAATGAGGCAGTACCAACCTACTTATTTCAGTCTGAGTAATTCTAGCACATTACAAACCTTTCTTGGTGAGTTCTGTTAGCTCAGTCTGCTAGATACATAGGTTAACTTTACTGTTAAGTGGTTAGCAGTTTTACTTGGTACCATTCTCCTTTATAACTACATAGGAAAATAAGGTATACCTGCTTTCAACATACTAGTTGTTCAAGAAATATTTGTATCACTCACTTGGTTACTCTCTCTCCCTCTTGTTCTATCTATCTGTCCTGATAGGTAGGTAGGTAGGTAGGTAGGTAGGTAGGTAGGTAGGTAGGTAGGTAGGTAGATAGACAGACAGACAGACAGACAGACATCCAGGTAGGTAGGTAGATAAATAGATGATAGATAAATAGATAGATAGATAGATAGATAGATAGATAGATAGATAGATAGAGATATTTAGGAACTTATATTCTATTTACAGATCCACTTGCACAAGAAATGTTAACACAGGGAAGGACTTCTGCATCCAAGTGCTGGAACAGGGATGACTTTATCAGTGTGTAAAAGATTGGAGGGGCACATGGGTGGCTCAGTTGGTTAAGTGTCCAACTTCAGCTCAGGTCATGATCTCAGGGTCCATGAGTTCCAACCTCTCGGTCTGTGAATTCCAACCTGTACTGACAGCTCAGAGCCTGCAGCCTGCTTGGGATTCTGTGACTCCCTCTCCCTCTGCTCTTCCCCATCCCCTTACATACTGTCTCTGAAAAATGAATAAACCTTAAAAAAAATTAAGAGGGGAAAATATTTTGAATTCAAGGAATCTAAGACAAGTGAAGGTAGGAGTATTAACCCATATAATGTATAAATCATAGAGGATAAAGTCAGCCTTGTTAGATTTGGCTGTGTGCTCATATGGCAGAGAGAGAGAGCAAGCAGAAGTTTTCTGATGTCTTTTCTTCTATGGGCACTTATCCCATCAGGAGAGCCTCACCTTTGTAACCTCCTGTAAACCTAATTACCTCCTATGGGTCCCTGGATGGCTCAGTTAGTTAAGTCCAACTCTGGCTCATATCATGATCTCACAGTTCATGAGTTCAGGCCCTGCATCAGGCTCTTTGCTGACAGCTCAGAGCCTGGATCCACCTTCAGGTTCTGTGTCTCCCTCTCCCTCTGTCTCTATACTGCTCTCTCTTGCTCTCTCTCTCTGTCAAAAATAAATAAACATTAAAAAATAAATTTAAAAATTACCTCCTAAAGGCTCATTTCAAACACTATCACCTTAGTAGTTAGTGCTTCACCATATGAATTTTGGGAGAACACAGTTCAGTCCACATAAGTATATTACAGCCAAACTCCAGAGCAAAAGAGTTCAATGACTCTTGGTAGGAGCATGAATAGGCCAGCAGGGGAGTAATAGAAGGTACATATAGAAACACCCAGCACATCCATATTAGCCATAACTGCCAGACTAAGGTGTTCAACATTGTTATATAATTGAACTTGATGAAGTTGTTACCCAAAATTCATTTGGAGTGGTGTTATCAGATGTTTTAAGGAGAGTGGGAACAAATAGATGTAAGATTACTTGTCCCAATGTGAATGTGCCATAAACCGCCTTAACATACAACTCATTTCATAAGAAGTGTGATTCGAAATTGAGAAATGAGTGTCAAATGAGTACAGTCTGACGCTAAAAGATCTTAGAAATCAACTAGGGACACAAGAAATAAACTATACATCACAGGGCCTCTTTCTCAAGCAAGCACCTAGACATGTAGAATAGCTACCATGAATGGTAAGAAGAAATTTTTTGGAGGATAGGAGAAAGGAGGCAGTAAACTTAACAGCTGTCAGTCAGAACTGGTTTGGGGAAATACTAAAATAGACTCATACGGCAAAAAGCAGTGCCACTCCAACTTGCTGACCTAGCTTTTCTCAACCACAGTATTTACAAAAATATTGGTTTAAAGCCTTGTGTTAATAAGCACAGTGATCATAACCTCATCTATTGATATTTTTCCTTACCTATGGCAGGAGGAAGAATACTTTTTAAAATTAAATTTAAGTTGTTCAGTTATTAACACAGTAGGCAGTGAAAGTGTAGAGGAGGAAACAAAAAAACCTAAATATGAAATCCTCTTAATAAGAAAAAGAAGTAAAAAGAAAAAGTAGTAATTTCAGGGAAGTAGCAAAATCAAAAACTCTAAATGACTTGCATTTTCTGATATTTTACTCTAAATTTCGTAACTTTAAAAGAATAATCTTCAGGCTTGGTTTGTAAACACAACATGCAAATGGTCCATTGGAGTTTATATTTTGTTAAAATTTTTTTTCTGAATGCAAAGTAGTCATTGTTTTAATTCTGGTCAGGATCCATATTGGGGCCCTTCCAGCCTGTCCATGATGAGTATATTTTATTTTTATTTTTACTTTTTTATTGTTTTAATATTTACTTATTTTTGAGAGAAAGACTGAGCAAGGGAGGGGCAGAGAGAGGGAGACACAGAATCCGAAGCAGGCTCCAGGCTCTCAGCTAGCTGTCAGCCCAGAGCCCGATGGGGGGCTTGAACCCACGAACTGTGAGATCATGACCTGAGCCGAAGTCAGATGCTTAACCGACTGAGCCACCCAGGTGCCCCGCAAAAATATTTTTTAACAAGAGCCCAGATAAGCCTTAGATTCACTGAAGTCTTCAAACCATAAACAAAAAGAACATGTATGACACATTCACAGAGCTGGGATTTTCACTGAACCGCACAAATAAAAATAAATAACTTAGGGGAAAACACAAAGTTAATCAAGTTTTTGTAATTGACCATTGTAATGAACCATACCCGGTGTCCTAAAGAACACTGTGTGTTCGAAGGCCTCTGTGCTTCCTCCCTACACCGGAATCAACCCCAAAGTACACTCTTTAGCTTTGTAAAATTAATGAAGCAAATATAAAATATTATGAAATGCAGATAAAACTGATTAAACAGAGGATCTGGTAAAGTTTTCCACATGTTCAATATATTTAAATGGTGACTAATCTGATTATACATGTATCCTCCCAACAGACAGAATCCATTAATACTAGTCCTCTAGGTCCGATATATGGTATATGTAACTGTATTTATCTTATTAAAAGAAAAGAAGAAAAAGCAGAAAGAACAGGACAAAAAAAGGAAAAAATATAGAGAGGATGATCCAACTAAAAGCTATCAAGAACGGTCATGGTGATTATCAATGAACAGTCAGCTGACAGTTAATGGAGATTCCACTAATGTTTCAAATAGGAGGTAGAAATTAGGAGAGAAACAAACAAACAAACAAAAAACACCATGCTAGACACCTATGCTTTAAGAATGGGAATATCTAACCAGGAAAATTACTTGCTAACTAAATAGGAAAAAGTGTCAAAGGATATATATTGTTCTTTTCTGATTTCATATGCACTGTCCTTTAAGCTACTCTTAAGAAAAAGGTAAGATTTCTTCTTTAATAAATGTGATAGTTTTATAAATTAAAAAATAATGGGGTGCCTGGGTGGCTCTGTAAGTCAAGAATCCAACTTCGGCTCAGGTCATGATACCATGGCTCATGAGTTTGAGCCCTCCAGATTCTGTGTCTCCTTCTCTGCTCATGCTTCCTCTCTCTCTCTCAGAAATAAATAAAAACAAAACAAAACAAAAATTCTTGCTACCACCTCTGTCTTCCATGAGATTCTGGTATCAGCGTCTTTTCCTGAATTTACTTTGCAATGATCCAGTTACTCTATAACTTGAACTCCTTAAAGTAAGGAATGTAATTCAACGAGTTGTATCCACCTGTCACCAGATATTTTGGAACTTAGTATTCAAAGTTTCTTGAATATTTTGAGTTTCTTGGGTTTTGTGGCTCAGCTTGAGCAAAACAACTAATTATATATAACCTAGTTTCTATAGAGTTGCAAACAATTTGCAGAGTGGAGTACTGGTTGTTCACAAATTGGAAATTGCCTATATTGTTTTGAGAGATGCCTGTTCCCATTTGAGGTCCTCATGACAGGTGTTCAATCCCATGGAATGTTTTGTGAGGTTAGAGGTGGGTTAAAACGCTGTGTTCTAAACGAAGTAGTTACATCTTTTCAACCTGCCCCTGTCTGTTTCAGACCTCACCATTTCATGATTATTATTTGCTTTGAGGCTGTCGTGTACGGAGGAAGGTAACCACTGGTGCTTGCGCTGGATTGCAGGGCGAGGCCGGCTGGTTCCTGCAGTGCCCAGGCCTGCACGGAAGCGCCCGGCACAACCCAGCGGAGGAGACGCGCTCTTCCCCCAGCCCGGCCAGAGGGCTGAACGGCAGAGCGCTCCCCGGGGGCACTGTGTGTGAGCCGGCCGCGGATCGCAGGCCCAGGGGGCAGCTCCGCCACAGGAGACAAGACACGCCTCAGGCCGGGCAAATTCCCGGCCCCCTCTGGCCCCAAGCCAGCAGCCGCCGCCCGCCGCCTCGTCTCCTCCTCCGCTGTGGCCCCGGCCGCCCCGCCGGGCCCCGAACTCGCCCGCGCCGCGGCGCTGGCCCCTCGGCCCACGGCGCTGGCGGCGCGGTTGGGACAGAACCGATGTGGCGCATGCGTGGTGGCGCCACCAGGCGCGGGAGCTACGGCGGCGGGGACGGCGGCGGGGACAGCCGCGGGCAGGGCCGCCCGGGCCGGGCTCCTGGGGGTGGCGGCTTCGGAGGCGGCGTGGGCTGGCGAGGCCGTGCGGGCGGCGCCCGACAGCAGCTGGAGGAGCGGTTCGCAGACCTGGCGGCGAGCCACCTGGAGGCCATCCGCGCCCGGGACGAGCGGGACCGGCAGAACGCGCGGCTGCGGGAGGAGAACGCCCGGCTGCGGCTTGAAAACAGGAGGCTGAAGCGCGAGAACCGCAGCCTCTTCCGTCAGGCCTTGCAGCTTCCCGGCGCGGGCGGCGACGGGGCGGACGCGGAGGCGGCCGGGGCCACCTCAGGCCCAGAGAAGGCCGGCACGAACCGGAGGCCGAGAGGCGGCGGCCTCGAGGACGAGCCTGGGAGCCCCAGGGCCCTTAGAGCCCGGCTCGAGAAGCTGGAGGCCATGTACCGCCGGGCCCTGCTGCAGCTGCACCTCGAGCAGCGGGGGCCGCGCCCGCGTGGCGACAAGGACGAGCCGCCTTTGCGCGTACCAGAGCCAGGCCTGCGAGCCCCGGACCCGGAGCCCCCAGTGTCCCCCGAGCGCCCCGAGCGCTGGCTGTAGCCGGAGGCCACGGCCGCTGAGAGGCGGGGCCTCGCGCGGCCCCTCCTCCGCCTGCGGCTCCCCAGACTAGCAACGCCCTGGGCCCCGAGCTGCGGGACTGGACAGCAGCGCCCTCCGCCTGCCGCCCGACCCTGCCCGGGGGGACTTGGCGTCCGTCCGCGGCGCCGGGGTTGAGAGGGTGCGCGGCCCCCCGAGCCACCCCAACACTGCAGAGCTTCTGCCTCTGGCTCCTGCTGGTTTCCACGGGTTGAGGCCTGGAAACGGAGGGGCGGGCTTTACAACAGCGAGAAATGGGTGCCCGTCAACACCTCCTAATGCTTGAACTTTTCAAGGGGTGTGAGGACCTCTTGTTTAGGGTTTTGCTTCTTTTTTTCCCCTTCCTGTTTTGGTTCTTTGAGGACTGAGTAATGCATTTTGAATCGGTTGAATTTGTTGTTCATACTTTGGTCCCCTGAAACCTCCGCCCATTATGTCTTAAGTGGCCAGCATTTGCTTTCATAAGTCGGTATTTCTTGGATAGCCTATGAAGTACCACCTTTTTATTGAAAAGTTAATATTTATATTTAGGAACTCTATGTCTGCCCCCGCTCTAGTCCTTAAACATCTAATATATACTGATTTGTTTACCCCCAGGGCGGTTTTAAAGTATCTGCCTATAACTGATCCTTTAAATTGGTAAATAAATCTGGTGCGTTAAAGTAATCTAGAAACATCCCACGACTGTTATTCGAAGTGTGTTACATTTTTACACATTTAAGATATATACGTGACACGTATAAATTTTACATGTTTTAATAACTGACTAGTTTTTCGTTGTCAGCTATCATTTTTGCTTTATGTAAATGATTGTTTTAAATAAAGATTAGATAATCTAAATATTTTTATTACATTTTAGGCATTAGAACATAGTTGGTACATGGCGACTTTGCCTTCTGCATTTAATAATTTTAAGAAGGTGTAAATTATTTGAATATCAGAAGCCCCAGAAAGTGATTTAAGTCTCAATTGTGGTTTCATTGGCAAAAGAAAAAAGAAAAAAAATTAACGAAGAAAGTTCTAAATTCACTTTTTTGCGTTTTGCTGACTAGTGAAAAGGGTATCATTGTACCACATAAAAATCATGGGTATACTACAGTGTTTAAGTGAGGAAAAACATCAGTTGAAGAAAAAAATCATGAGAAGTTTTTGTTAGAGCTAGAGATTAAATCATAAATTAGAGTTACTGTTTTATTTGCGATATACTCCACCGGTTTCAAATATATTACATATGTTACCAAAAAAAGTACCACCGAAAGTATTTTTTTGATTTTTCTCTTCCTGGGTTTTGAAGACACTGTGCATTTTGCTTAAAGGTAGTTGATATTAGTTGTGAATATTCAAATCTTCCCCTAGAACCGAAAAGTATGAGAAGAATATTGCTGAGAATAGGTAGGTGTATGAAAAGTGTTTCTGCCACCCTTACTTTATTTTCTAGTAGTGAAAGAAGTAAAATAGTTTTGGAGGCAGTAGGTATTGAAGATTAGGAAAACCCCCTATCAACTCTACTGCTACTTAACTGTAAATTTGGGTTTAGATTAATCTCTCTAAACCTTAGTATTCTCATCATTAAAACGAACATAACATCTACCTCAAAATATAAATTTTATTGAGATGGTATATGTAAAATGCTGCTACAAAATAAGTGGTCTGTCAATGAGAACTACAATCTAAAATGAGTGAAAGTCGTAAATGGATATTTTATGGACACTTTGCCTTCTGTTCTTTGCTCCCATATGATTTTTTGTTAGCAAAGAAATATATTCTTTCAGTGAGTTGACAGTTTTCACTCCTTGTAAGTAAATAGGAGGAATAAAGCACTATATACTAAAGGAATAATGCTTCAAAATGTTCAAGAATATTTGCCACTTGTACCAAATTAGGAATATTCAACAACCAAGAAAATGTGTAGCTTACGTAGTTTTTAAGCACCTTTTGTCTTAAAATAATGTATAATGTAAGTGTGGTGAAAAAAAACTTGGAAAATGAGGCACATGTACAAAAAAATGAGGACAACTTTCGAGCATAAGTCCTAAAAAAATTCTGAAACCAAAATGCCCCGTAAGATGGGTTAAGGCTAACATATATTTCAACTTTGTTGAATTTTTCTGCTGATAACTAATAAAGCATCATGTAACAATATACAAGATGTTTTGTCATATCAAAATATGTACCTATTTTTAAAGAAATGGGTAAATTTGATTTTAGAAAAGTTTGATCTCAGATCTTTTTCGATCTAAAAATAAACTAAAACTTCAGATTATCATACCTTGACATTTTGTTTTCATAATTTTTTGCACAAAGAAGAGGGCTTATAATTTATAGAAATAAGCAACAAATGTATGTCACATTAGCAAATAAATCTAGTAAGAAAGATAGGCATTTTTAAAAATAATTTTTTAAGTTTATTTACTTGTTTATTTAGAACATATGAGCAGGGGAGGAACCGAAAGAGAGGGCAACAGAGGATTCCAAGCAGGATCCGTGCTGTCAGCACAGAGCTAGATGCAGGGCTCAGTCCCTCAAACTGTGAGATCATGACCTGAGCCAAAATCAGAAGTTGGATGCTTAACCAGCTGAGCCACCCAGGCACCCCAAGATTGACGTTTTTAACACCATTTTTTTATGGCTCCTATTCACAAAACTATACTTTATCGTATTCTCTATTAAAAAATTAGGATGTAAGTCAAAGTAATATGAAATGAGTACTTCATGGAGCAAGCTTTCCTCGTTAAACTTCTTGAACACATTTATAGTAATAACGTATTTGAAGAATACTGGAAAAGATTTTCTGTCTTGTTTAGTGTTAGACATAGGTTTGCCAATTCAGGAGTATTGCCATGATGAAACTAATACCAACTTTTAATTTTTTTATTTTTTTTTACAAAAAATACCAACTTTTTAATGAATTATCAGTACATTCTAAATAATTATTAGCGCAATTTTGATTCTGATGCCAAAATACTGTTGTCTATTATGCTAAAGGGAACAAATTTTCACTGATAATTTGTCACAAAATGTCATAAATGAGTGACACAATTTACTAATTTTCTGTTTAGCAATTAGTTACAAAGTCTGATTTTTCTACTATAAACTTGCTTTTTTGATATATATCTGATCTATCTGATATAGACAGTATATGAGTATATTTACTGGAAATAATGGACCAAGGACGATACTTATGTAAAAAACATGTCTGACTTTAAAGAATTAGTCATGCTCAAATTTCAGATTTTCTGCCTAAACTGAGGTTATCATTTCCCAATGATCAGAATTGAACTACATTGTGCGCAGTGTATAGCAGATTTGCTTATTATAAAATTTATGTTCAGAATCTACTTATCTGTATAATCTTTGCTTATTTCATGATAACTTATTAGTAAGAAAGTCCTTTTGTGTATTCAAAGTCTCAGACATCTGTCATTCTTTAGAGAAAATTTGAGAAGACAACAGTAAGTTTGTTGGTACTGACTTCTTGTTTGAATGATTAGCATTCTACTCTAAAAACTGAGCTCTTTGAAAGAAGAATTTTAACAACAATCCATTTCCCATTTCATATTGGGACTGAGAAATTGGGCCTTTTGTTTTCCAGTTCTCCTCACTTTATTTTTAAGTTCATAATTTTAAACATATAAACTCTATTGTCTTTTACAGTTAATGGATCTGCCTTTAATTATGGTGAAGAGTATTGTTAAGGAGCAAGAAATCCAATCCTTTGACTATTAAAAACAGTGGAATATTTCTTCTTCTCTGTTATATAATATTTCTGATGCAGTATGTTAGGAAGTGTTGCTGCACAGGTCAGAGCCTGTTCTCGTGTTCTTTTACTCTACCCGAGGTCATTGGTATATTTGCATGGTAGAAATAGGTTACTTCCAGATGCATGTTTCAGGATATAAGAGAGAGAGAACTTGGAAGACCTATGCCCAGATCTAAAAATAACATAAGTCCCCCTGGACACAATCTGTTGGTAAAACATCATCGTATAACCCCTTTGACTTCAAAGGGGACTGTGAAATAAATTCGTACTATACAATCTTTTGCCCAGCTATAATCTCATTATTATAGAAGATTCAGAGAAAAGATTTTGGTAGACAACCAGCTAAATAGAGGCTGACATCTACTTAAAATAATTTTTTTAAAAGAACTTCTATGTCCTGGAATAAAAGAACTTATATGTCCTTGAAGCTATATAATTTAAAATAGAAATATTATGGGATTGCTTTACTGATTGAAAAAAAAAAATCTGACCTTTTTATTCCTCTCTGTATCCTCCTAATGAGTGCAAAACATAAGATATTATTTGAAATAAACAAGGAAATGTAGCTATTAAATTTTATAGAGGAAATCCTTATAAGTGAACCATCCCCAGGGACGCCTGGGTGGCTCAGTCGGTTAAGCGTCTGACTTTGGCTCAGGTCATGATGTCACAGTTCGTGGGTTTGAGTCCCGCGTTAGGCTCTGTGCTGACAGCTAGCTCAGAGCCTGGAGCCTGTTTTAGACTCTGTGTGTCCCTCTCTCTCTGACCCTCCCCTGCTCACGCTGTCTCTCTCTCTCCCTCTCAGAAATAAATAAAAACATTAAAAAAAAAAAACATAAAAAAATAAAGTGAACCATCCCCAGTGTATATGTCAAAAAAAATCCCTAAATAGTGTATATGTTATAAAAAATATAGTTTTGAGAAACTGTACTTGATAAACATTATTTCATATGTCAATCTAGGTTTCTAAGTTGATGGAGAAATATATTTCTTATATACTAGCATTCTACAACCTGTAAAGTTGAAAGAGACCTTGGAGAGCATCAGCCTAGCATCCTTCAGACTTTGCCAACAATTTAACAATTCGCACAAACTATGTACACGTCACACTCCTTAACTTAGAATATGTGCATCCTATTTCTAGGTAATGGATTTTTTTAGAGTTTTTTTTTTTTTTAACTTTATTTTATTTTGAGACGGCGCAAACAGGAGGGGCAGAGAGTGAAGGAGAGAGAGAATCCCAAGCAGTCCCTACACTGTCAGTGTAGAACCCAATATGGGTCTTGAACTTGTGAGATCATGACCTGAACCGAAACCAATAGTCAGACGCTTAACTGACTGAGCCACCCAGGCACCCCCAATTCTAGGTAATATTATTCTCTCCTATTTATGATGAGGAAACTAATGAACAAAAACTATGCATAAATGTTTCAAGGTTAAAAAGAAAAATTTATTTAAAAATTTTTAAATTGATATGTAATTGACATAATGTTAGTTTTAGGACAAATGGAATGATTTGATGTATGTACATATTGCAAAATCCTAAGTAAGTTTAGTCAGGATTTATAACCACAGGTAGTTACAATTTTTTTCCTTGTGATGAGGACTTTTTATGATCTACTCTCTTAGGAATTTTCAAATATATGATATAGTATTGTTATGTATAGTTACTACAGTGTATATTATATCCCAGGACTTACTCAAAGAAGTTATTTAGTTTTACTAGGAATGCCTCTGGCTTTCTCTATTAAGCATGATATGATTGTCCAGTACCTTCCTAATTTTACAGTCTTTACCATGGCCATGGTTCTACTTACTCCATAAAAATATTTTGTTGTTCACTCTTTGTGTTACATAACAGCTTAAATAACAGTGGGGTTACATATTCATTTACATTTTTGTAAATTTTACATATGGGACTCTTGAAACTAGATGGGTAGATTATTTTGGAAGGGCAGAGTAGATCTTTGAAAATTTTGCCTACTTATTTGATGAATATGGCCCAAGGAGACTAAAAGGAAAGATTTCTATTCCTTGGTCAGGAGAGGGGTTGTCCCTCTGTCTTGCTAGAAGCAGAAAGAAAGCATATGGTCCCATTTCCTTTGGCAGCGATCATGTAATCCTAAGAATGGTGCTACAGAGAGATGGAAAAGAACTTCTCTCTTGATAATGTTGCTGCAGCTCCATTTATCGTGCTTGGAGCCTGTCCTCCATCTGGACTTTCAGTTATGTGAGAAAATACATTTCCTTATTGCCTTTTTTTTCCCCTTAACTGTTTATTTATTTATTTCTGAGAGAGAGAGAGAGCGAGAGTGAGCAGGGGAGGGTCAGAGAGAGAGGGAGATACAGAGTCTGAAACAGGCTCCAGGCTCTGAGCTGGCTGTTAGCACAGAGCCGGATGTGGGGAATCCACGAACCCTGATATTGTGACCTGAGCCGAAGTTGGGCGCTTAACTGACCGAGCCATGCAGGTGCCCCATATTTCCTTATTGTTTAAGGCCATTTGAATCAGGGTATTTTAAAAATAGAAGTCAAAATGGAATCCTGGAGAAGGATGAATATTACAGCGACAGACTGAAGTATGGGTTTCTCACAAACACAATGTTGAGGAGAAGCCAAACACAAAAGAACATAAAACAGACAAAAAGGTTGTATTGATATGCTTTTTGACTTCTATGCGTTAAACAAGAAAAAGAAAATCATCCAAGTTCAGAAAGTTGTCAGAAAGTCTCAGTTCGCAGATTTAACAGATTCTTTTTATTAGAGAAAAGCTGAATATCCCCTTTGAAGATTTTCAAATTAATACTAATACAAAACTAAACTTAGAGGTCTTATCTCATATTCCATAACTCATGCAGCATTTGCATTCTGAATGTCTTATCTTATGACCCTTATATCTAAATGGTATCAAATTTAATTTTTGCCTCAAAAATGCCTTTCACATCTTTTACATTTTTGTTCATAACTTAGGGCCTATAGTACCCAAGGACCTTTAGGTTTCATTTTCTGTAAGGTGAGCATTGAGGAATGCAAATTTATTTTAGTTCAGAGTATAAATTTGTATGTGTCCTATTGACTAATAATCAGGTATTATGAGAGCAGGTTAAAAAAAGTCTCAGACCTTCAATTTACATTTATTTTAATCTTTTTGTATATGTTCTAAAATGTTCTTAGTGTTATAAATGATACATAAATTTTAGTATGTGCTCAAAAATATTTTATAGATCCCATACTACACTGGCAGTCACCTCAGTTGCTGGATTTGTCATTTATTAGCTTTATACCTTAATCCCTTTATTACTTAATTTCTTTAGTTCAGTTTTTTAAAAATTGAGTAATGAAATGTATCCAAATATATTTCATAGTTAGGTTTCTTACGAGACTTTACTTAGATGTTATATATAAACTTGGATTTATGCTTTTAAAATACAACCAAAGTAAGACAAGTATTGGGTTTTTTTTGGTTTTGTTTTGTTTCTTTAAGAGAGCATGAGTGGGAGACAGGGGCAGAGGGACAGTGAGAGAGAATCCCAAGCAGACTCCACACTCAGCACAGAGCCCAGCACAGTGCTCAATCCCACCACCCCTGGGATGGATCAGGACCTGAAAATCAGGAGTCGGGTGCTTAACTGACTGAGCACCCACATGCCCTGAGAAGACTATTATTTCTGAAGGATCATTTCCTCATGTTCCTTGGTTGGGGGGACAGAAAAAATAGCCATTCAAACTATTTTAGACTTTTGACTTGTGTCATTTTCCCAACTACTTTTTAATGTTGAGGATTAATTTCTCAGGATTCTTTGGGTATACACTTCTTTGCTTGCCCTTGATAGATTTCAACTGAGAACTCAGGTCAGGTTTGTATCTATCAAGTATAAGAAGACTACCAACTTAACCTGAAAATCCCAAAGGCTACATTACCAAATCTATGTGCTTCACAACATTTTCTGAGAAGAATAAAAACACTTCTCTGCTTTTAATAAGGCACATCAGTACTACTAATAATTCTAAGACATGAAAATATCTGACTGTGAAGTTGATTATGTACTCAAGCAGAAATCTGTAATAAAAAGATTTCTGAATTCACTCTCCTTCCATAATGTTTTCCCCCATATTACTGATGCAGAAGTTGAGTTTATTAAAAAATACAAAATAATTGGACCTGAGGACTTCCTTTAGCTAAGCAGAATCTTTCACATTTTTACTAAACTAATAGATTTCTCTGAAATAAATTTTTTGAGTTATTCTTCTGAAACTGAGATTCAGCAGCATAAAAACAACATCAAATAATAAAATGTCCAGGGACATCTGGGTGGCTCAGTAGGTTGAGCGTCCAACTCTTGGTTTCAGCTCAGGCCATGATCTCACAGTTCATAAGATGGAACCCAACATTGGGCTCTGTGCTGACAGCACAGAGCCTGCTTGGGATTCTCTCTTTCCCTCTACACACTGCCCCCCTCTCAAAATAAATAAAAATAAAATGTCCAAACATAACTCCAGATATCAAACATTTGTCTTCTGGATCCATGTTCTATCCTTTTCCATTATACTCTCTAGTTATCACATTACTAGCCTCCCTTGGTTCTTGGGTTCCAGGGTAAGGTTGGCTTCTTGTTGGATATTGGCTATGGGAAATGTAAGCATGAGATCAGAAGGAGCGATCAGTGTTACCTTTGAGTTTCCTACAGGCTACTTACATCCTCTACCAAAGGTTACAGATCCTATACGTCTGCCTTTTTACATATGAAGCCCTATCTGCAGGTTCTGATAAAAGTTCTAGGCCCTCACCACTTCTAGCCAAGGGGTGGAAAGTTCTCTGTGGCAGGTCTTACTAATTTCAGGGCACTTCTGTCTCCTCTAGTTTTCCTAAACCACATCCAAACTTTCATAATTGGTCTTTTATTAAATTCTTTTAAAGTTACTCACTTTCATCATGAGGACACGTATTGATTCAATATACAGTGACCACTAATATTGATATTGATTGTATGCTTTAGTTTTGTTAATACATTTTGAAGATTCCATTGACCAAAGGAAAACTTGATCTTCACTTAACTTAGTTTGATATTTTCTTGATTTAACTAACTAGAAATGTACATATGCAAATTAGGCTTTGACAATTAAAAAGATCATAAGTACATATTACCTCTTAATAGAGTTTCCTTTACTTTGTATCTTAAGTGATTTCAGTACTACTCAGCAGATACTTGTCTTTTTAATAACTCTTAAGCATAAAATCTATGACCATTGGTAACACAAATCTGTGAGGTCATTTCTTCCCTTGAGACAATTAACATCCAAGAGAGAGATGCAGATATATAATGTAAAATAAAAGATTCTAGGGGTTTCCTGGGTGGCTCAGGTGGTTAAGCATCCGACTTTGGCTCAGGTCATGATCTCACAGTTTGTGGGTTCGAACCCTTCTTCAGGCTCTTTGCTGACAGCCAGCTCAGAGCCTGGAGCCTGTTTCAGATTTTGTATCTCCCTCTCTCTCTGATCCTCCTCTGTTCACGCTGTCTCTCTCTCTCTCTCTCTCTCTCTTTCTCTCTCTCTCTCAGATATAAATAAAACATTAAAAAAATAAAAGATTCTAAACTAGGAAGAAGATTCATATGACATATTGTTTGAGCTGATTCTTAAAAGACATGTAGAGGAACAAGTAGCTGGGTCTTGTAGGATAATAAGACTCAGGGAAGATGAGAAACGGATATGAATAGGGATGTATAGGGGATTCTCTAGAAGTAGAAACTGCAATATGACTGAAGTGAAAGGTATACAGGATTATTGTAAGTTTGAATAGACTGAGGTCAAATAGTGGAAGGCATAAGTTCCAAACAAAATTTAATCCTTCAATGGAGAAAAATCAACATTCTCTAGGCAGATGATTGATTTAGAATTATAAAATATCTCCTGTCATGAGTAGATACAGTGTTTTGTTTTTGTTTCTTTTGTTGTTGTTGTGTTTGTGTTTTTGTTTTTAAGTATTCTCCATGCCCAGCATGGAGCCCAATGCAAGGCTTGAACTCATGACCCTGAGATCAAGACCTGAGCTAAGATCAAGAGTCAGATGCTTAACCAACTGAACCACTGATGTGTCCCCAGATATAGTTTTTTTAATGTTAATTATTTTTGAGACAGAGATAGAAAGAGCACATGAGCGGAAGAGGGGCAGAGAGAGAGAGAGAGAGAGAGAGAGAGAGAGGACCTGAAGCAGGCTCTGTGCTGAAAGCAGAGACCCAGATGCCTACCCCCAAATGTAGTTTTAAGAAAGATTATACAAGCAGTAGGTAATCAGAGGACAGGTGAAGCTAGAGGTGGGAATGCAGGAAATAAATTAGAACTATGGTTCAGTTAAGAGGTAGTAAGTCTCGAACACAGTAAGAGCAAAACAAAACAAAAAACTATTGGAGAAGAATGTTTCTGAATTTGTTTTCTCTGAAAACAGAGCCTGTGACAGGACAGTATATTTAGATGACATAGTCAGAGGAGAAACTTGTACAATTAAAAAGACCAAAGAGTGAACTTTAAGAAATGCATATATTCAAGCAATTAATAAAGGCCAACTAAGGAGATTTGAAAGAGTAGGCTAGAAATGTAAGGGGAAATATATGCAATTGTAATTCCTGAATCCTAGGGAAGACTGATTTGATATGAGAAGGAAATTAAGCAAGATATGATAGGGTTCAAATATAAAATGGTCCAATTCTCTATCCATCCCTGTAGCTACCATCTTTGTTACATAACTTTGCAGTTCCATCTGTAAACACATCAAGTCTGTTCCTCTGCTCTGTATTGTTACTTGTTTTGGCTAATGGAATGCCACAGAAATGACAGTATACTGGCTCTGTGTATAGGCCTCAATGCATGCTTCTATACTTTCTTGCAATCCTACTCTTACCATGTGAGTTCCTCTTACCCCAGTCAACAGCCAGTCAGTTATTCTCAACCAGCCAGTTCCAGATCAGCTGATCACATAGATTGAAGCAATCCTGTACAAGTCAACTCAACCAGGCCCAGATCAGCAGAACCACTGACAAGTAAACTTGTGATCAACACTTAATGGTTATTTTAGGTTACTAGGTTTTGGGGTGGCTTCTTCTGTATAAATAGATAACTGATACAGGAAGAAAGCAGTGCAGGAACAAGTTTAGAGAAGAAATGGCAAGAGGCAGGCTGTTAGATTATGAATTGTTGAGGAGTTGCTGGAAATTGGACAGTGGATATTTTTAAATAAGTATCTTTTTTTAAGAGAACAGAGTTGGAAAAGTTGTTGAAGGTAATATTTTTATTGTGTGTATAGAATGAATTTGACTATGTTTTAGGGAGATAAGAAAAATCTAATGGAAAGTGATGAAGAGACCAATGGAAGGAGATATAACTGGGGTAACATATTCTTAAGAATGGGGGAGCTCAAATGCACAGATGATTAGAACAGTCTGGTAAAAGAATAGATTAAATTCCTTTTAAAGAATAAGGGGAAAAAGGCAGGTGATGATAAAGAGAAAGAATTAGGATGAAGAGGGATAGACTGAGATTGAGGTTCTGTCTTTTCCAAGAAACAGTAAAATCGTCTGTTGAATTATGCTGGCTGATTTTCTGTTCTAAAAGTAAAGTTTTGAACATTGATGAAAGATATTTAAAATGTAGTCAATTGGGGGAGAAAGCCAAGAATGGCTGAGTGGTTCTGGGAGCTCTGAGAATGGCTCTGTGAAACCGGATATCAAGAAACACATGGGAAGTGTAAAAATCATGTTAGATAAGAGGAGGAAACACATGCAAGAAATAACTTACTGATACATAAGGAAACGTTTTATTTCTGAAGTTGGATTTCACTAAGCAGTCTTATTGGTAAGTCAGTTCTGATTATTTCTTTCTATTCATTGTATATCTTGAAATAATCCTGTTGCAGTAGTAGAATTAATACGGATCATGCATGTGCAGAGTTAAAAATTTTATAATCTTGGCAGTGTGTGTGTGTGTGTGTGTGTGTGTGTGTGTGGTGTGGAAGGGGCGTTCAAAGTAGAGACTTTGCGGGGTGCCTAGGTGGCTCAGTTGGTTAAGCGTCCAACTTCATCTCGAGTCATGATCTCACGGTTCGTGGGTTTGAGCCCCGCATTGGGCTCTGTACTGACAGCTAGCTCAGAGCCTGGAGCCTGCTTCGGATTCTTCCTCTCTCTCTGACCCTCCCCTGTTCACGCTGTCTGTCTGTCTGTCTGTCTCTCAGAAATAAATAAAACATTAAAAAACTTTCAAAGTAGAGACTTTGCAACCAGGATTAGTGTTAGGAGAAAAAATATAAAATATTAGTAAGAAATTAAAGAAAACAGTGCCCTCTGTCTGCTTATCAGGCTTGATAATAGGATTGAGAAGTTGATGAGAAAAAGTTCCTAGGTCCTTTGTATAGACAAAGCAAACTATATGTCCAAGATAATGGTTAGAGAGGATGTTAATAAACACAAAGAATGGGGCAAAGTTATATTTATATAATAAAGACTGGAATTTTTATGGCAGGCTCTCAGGAATTCTTTTCTTTGACCTATAGCCAGAAAAATCAATTGGATTCGATGTCTTTACTTACATCATGGTAACATCAACTCATGGAATTGTTGAAAAAATCAAATGAGATGAATGTACATGAAAGTGCATTGAAAATCTAAAACCCCATACAATGAAAAGGATTTGCTAAAGCCAAAGGCAACAATATTTAAGATAACTTTTATTAAAATTGATTTTTAAATGATACAAGGAATAAGCCTTATATATTGCTTTAAAATAACTAGTTCTGTCTCAAAATGATCAAAGCAATTAATCTAAAGCGTTTGTCATAGGAGATTAAATAATACCCTGAGTGTTACATGTTATAAAATTTGTGGATATGCTCTTTCATTGTATGTATTCAACATTCACCTAAGAAACCTGAATTCAATTACCTCTAACTCTGCCAGCTCTATATATCTTATTGCTTCTATTATGCAATGTTTGTATGAACTTTCTTATCATTTTTTTGTGCCACTTGAAAGTACTTCATGATGAGAATTATTTGCTCTGTTGGTCGACATGGATATCGATAGAGCATAAAACCAGCTGACATATAATTTTTGAACATTGATATGTTCCCCTTGTCATCTTAAGCAGAGAAGGAAAGAGCATAATTCAGCCTAATAGTTTTTATTCTAGCATTACGGAGGTCAGATCTTGGTGGACATACATAAGAGGTGAGAAATTGAAAAATAATCCATTGTTTTATTAACAAAACTAACATTCACTTGTGAAGTATATGTTGAGTACCTGCTCTCTGACAAGCACTGTGCTAAGTTCTAGTTCATATCCAAATATAGTCTGGTCACTACCTTGGAAATCTTACAAAGAATTGAAGGAAGATATATATCTTTTTTAAAAAAAATTATCTTAGTATGTTTTTTCTTTTACGACACTTCTTTTCAAGTTGTGGTTTAGATTCATTGGGAGGACAAGATGAAAAAAGGTTATACCAAGAGAGATAATGGCATAGTGGTATGGCAGTAGTTTTGAGTCACTGTTACTGAGCTTTTCTAATTTATGTGCACGAAGCTCTCTTCCTCCATTTAATCCTCCCTATCTGTATAACTTCTCACCAACTTATTTAATTTTAGAGGTAATTTAAAAGTGAATGTTCCACACAATGTAGAAAGGATAGTCTCTTTGATAAATATTACTGGGAAAGCTAGGTGGCTACATGTAAAAGAATGAAATTAGATTCTTTTATCTTACACCATATACAAAAATCAATTCAAAGGGACTTGAAAATAAGATAAAAACTTAAAAATTTTAGAAGAAAATATAGAGGGAAATCTTCTTGACATTGTCCTTGGCAATGATTTCTTGGATATGATGCCGAAAGCACAGGTAACAAAAGCAAAAATAGACAAGTAAGATTACATTAAACTAAAAAGCTTTTGTATATCCAAATAAATCACCAACAAAATGAAAATGGTAGAATATGCTTGTAAACCAAATACCAGATAAAGGACTAATATTAAAAATATGTAAGGAACTCCTACAAATCAACAAAAAAACATAAGTAAATAAAACAATCTGATTTTAAAAATGGACAAAGAACTTAAGTAGACATTTTTCTTAAAATTATATTTACATAATTAAATATATTTTATATTATATAATTATATATTTAATTGTATATATTTTATATTATATGTAATTATATATAATCTTAATGTATATAATTATATATATAAAAGTGCTCAATATCACTATTCATCAGTGAAATGTCACTTGAAACCACAATGAGATATCACCTCATACCTGCTAGGATGGCTATCATGATAGATGATATAGATACATAGATATAACAAGTGTTAGTGACAATTTGGAGAATAGGGGGCCCTTGTGCACTAATGGTGAAAATGTTGTAAACTGGTGCAGCCACCGTGGAAAACAGTTGGCATTTCCTCAAAAAATTAAAAAATTAGAACTGTATTGTGTTTCAGCAATACCTCTTTGGGTTTATATCCAAAGGAAGAACTGAAATCGTGATGTCAAAGAGCGATCTGAATTTCCTGTGTTCATTGTAACATTATTCCCAACTGTTAAGATATGGAAGCAACCTAAATATTTTTGATGGCTGAATGGATAAAGAAAATGCAGTATATACCACGTTCATATTGGAATACTATTCAGTCTTGAAAAAGAAGGACATCCTGCCATTTGTGACAACATGGGTGAAACTGGAGAATATTATACTAAGTGAAATAAGCTGTCACAGAAGGACAAATATTACGTGGTACTGCTTATACGAGAAATCGAAAAAGCGTCAAACTCATAGCAGCAGAGTAGAATGCTGGTTTCCAGGGCCTGAGGGGAGGGGAAATGAGGAAATTTGAGTCAAAGGATATAAAGTTTCAGTTACACAAGACGAATACGTCCTAGAGATCTACCATACAGCATCATGCCTATAGTTAGCAGTGTTGTATTACATATTTAAAAAGGGTAGATCTTGTGTTAAGTGTTCCTATCACACAAAAAAATAAAGAGGTCAGTGGAAAACTTTTGGAGCTGAGGAATATGTATATGGCATAGCCGAGGTGATGGTTTCATGGATTTATACTTATCTCCAAACTCACCAAGTTTTATACATTAAATATGGACAGTTTACATCCATCATACCTCAATAATGTACTTGAAAATCCTTGCTTTTAGAAGATTTCCCTGAAGTAATTGAATGTATATTCTTCAAGAGTGACATTGTATAAAGATACCTCAGGTGTCTGACTTGATCATGAGTTCTCGAAGGCAAAAATAGTATCTTATTCATCTTATATCCCCAATAAGTACCTAGAAAATTATAGTTAATAAATAATTATTTTTGACTTTTGAAAAAAAAATGAAGATTTCCAGACTGAATGGAAAAACCATTATTTTTCCTTTTTCCAAAAATGTATTTTGGGAGGAAAGAAATGAGTTTTCCTAAAGATGTATCTAATTGTTTGGCAATAATTTGTGGTCCTTCAAAAATAGGACTGATTATCATCATGTAGGCAGGGAAACTTGAAACTTAGGTGGCAATCTGTGATTTTTAGCAGCTTTTTACTTGCAGCATTTTAAAGTTGCCACAGCAGGAGGTAAAGTACAAAATCATGTTTATTTGAATAGAAATATTTAAAATGCTACATTATGGAATCACTGAAGTAGAATTCAGGGGAAATAAATGCATCTGTCTTCTGTTTATATTATTTAAAGTTCATATGTATTCCACATAATGATGATTGGGACTTGGGCTCCTCTAATACCCTCTTAAATGTACTTGCATCTTAAGTTGATATTCACTTACAGATATATAGTCTAATACACCAGCCAAATATAGTAGCCCCTAGCGAGAGGTGACCGTTGAGTGTTTGAGTAATCTGAAGTGAGATGTGTGTAAGTGTAAAATATACACTGGATTTAAATTAGTCAGAAAAAATACGATGTTATCAATTTGTACATTACATATTGAAATTATAACACCTTTTGATAAACTGGGTTAAATAAAACATATTAATAAAATTAAATTCATCTATTTCTTTTACTTTTTGAAATGTTTATTTTTGACAGAGAGAAAAAGACCAGTGTGGGTGGGGGAGGGGAAGACAGAGAGGGAGACACAGAATGCAAAGCAGGCTGCAGGCTCTGAACTATCAGCATAGAGCTTAGGTGGGGCTGGAACTCACCAACCATGAGATCATGACCTGAGCCAAAGTTGGACACTTAATGGACTCAGCCACCCAGGCACCCCTCTTTTGCTTTCTTAATGTGGCTGTAATAAAGTTTAAAAGCATACATGTGGCTTAACTCATACTTCTATTGAACAATACTGTCTAATAAGTACAAAATACAGTGAGATTGTTTTTGTCTCCTTTAGGACACTATTTTCTATCACAGGAGCCTTAGATTAAAAGTGATTTTTACAAATCCTAGTTTGGGTTTGCATTCATTTTCTCATTTACTCAAGCTATGAACTCCATTTTAAGAGAGCTAATGGTAAGCAACTTACTACTGTCCCATAGTATATTTTATATATCAAAATTTGATATTTTCCACTTACTTGCAAAAAAGATTTTGTCAATGATTACCATAAAGCATTTAAACTCGATTGTTACAAATAAAATCAAATAGAAACAAAACAAGATAGAGGAAGAATAGGTATCATTCTGAGATAAAATGTTTAAAGTAAATAATCATTTAGCTCAAATTTTCTTAAAAGAAGTAAAAGAACATATACCATGTCTTCTTGGCCTTATGGTAGAGTAAAACCACAAGTTCGAATAATCATTCATTATTAGAAACTGAACTTCGTATAAGGTAGCTTATAAATCTTTCTGTATGGTGGGGGTAAAAATAGGCAGAGAAACCCTGTGAGGTGACCTTACACTGTAACAATGTATTTCCACTGTATCTAGTTCTCCCACTGATGACAGTACTTATATGGCCTTTGTTATACATTTGCATCTTCGTTCTGAAATAATGGGGACATGAATAGCAGCAGGAGCCCTCTTGATCAAGTTCCATAGAGTATTTGAACCACAGAATGGTGAAAACTTTCAACAATACCATAAGTGACCAATAAATACAAGGATTGAATTAATCAAAACATAACCCACTCACTTCTGATGACAGGGTCTGGGGAAGGGACTGCAGGTGCAGTGTCCAGCTGTGAAGATGACAAAAAGAAGCTCCTGAAGCAGCCCAAGAAGCAGGCCAAGGAGATGGCCAAGATAAGGCATTCAAACAGAAACAGAAAGAGGAGCAGAATAAACTGGCGGGGAAAAGCCCCCCACTCCCCCACCCCAGCCAGAGGTGGAATTGAGAAATCTGGCAAAAAGTAAGCTGTTCCTTGTGCCTGAGGGAATGGTAATCCTTACCTCCATTCTTGTTTAAACATCTGGATCTCCTGTCATGGCATGTGTTCCCACCTACAGCTAGAATGAAGTGTTGTCTTAAAAAAAATTGTAAAGAAAAAAAACCATAATTTGTTGTCAGTTTTGCAGTACATGTGGTACCTTGGTGGCTCAGTCAGGTGAGCATCTGACTTCGGCTCAGATCATCATTTCATGGTTCATGAGTTTAAGTCCTGCATCAGGCTTGTTGTTATCAGTGCAAAGCCCACTTCAGATCCTCTGTCCACCCACTCTCTGCGCCTCCTGTTTGCGTTCTCTCACTTTCAAAAATAATTTTTTTTTTACAGATAGTTTATTGTCAAGTTGGTTTCCATATAAAACCTGGTGCTCATCCCCACAAGTGTCCTCCTCCATGTCCATCTTCTCCCTTCCCCCCCACACCCATGAGTCCTCAGTTTGTTCTCAGCATTCAAGAGTCTCTCATGGTTTGCCTCTCTCCCTTTCCCCCACCATTTCCCCCCTTCTTCTCCCCCTTGTTCCTCCATTAAGTTCCTCCCAATCCTCCTATACGTGCAAGCATAGGATATTTGTCCTTCTCTGCCTGACTTATTTCGCTCAGCATAACACCCTCAAGGTCCATCCATGTTGCTACACATGGCCAGATTTCATTCTTTCTCATTGCCATGTAGTATTCCATGGTATAGATAAACCACATCTTCTTGATCCATTCGTCCGTTGATGGACACTTAGGCTCTTTCCATGTTTTGGCTATTGTTGAGAGTGCTGCAAAAATAAATATTTTTTAAGTTATGCAGTACAAATGGAGAGAAGCATTTTAGCAGTTTTAAAGAAAAACTGAATACTCTATTGAAATGATCAAGTATGAGAAGTTTTGAAAATTACCTATTGGTTTTAGGCAAGTCTGAAAGAGACACAAATTGAAGTGAGCAGAGAGAATTAAGAATGCAATAGAAATGCTGGAGAAGAGTTAGGTGAAAGGCAGGACTTCTAGTAAATGTTGAAAAGCTTAGATTTTGCTCTAAATGTAATGTCAAGCCATTGATTTTGAGCTCGGGAAATCTAGAAAATCATTTACATTTTAAAACATCAGTGTGAATGGGGCACCTGGATGGCTCAATCTGTTAAGTGTCCAAATTTGGCTCAGGTCATGATCTCATGGCTCATGAGTTTGAGCCCCATGTTGGGCTCTGTGCTGACAGCTCAGAGCCTGGAGTCTGCTTCAGATTCTGTGTCTCCCTCTCTCTATTCCCTCTCTCTCTCAAAAATAAATATTTTAAAAAATCAGTGTGACTGCTCTGGGGCTAAGGAAGAAATTAAGATAATGCCTTTTTGGAAACAGTTATTAAGATGTGATACCATTAGTTGCATACAGGATTATGAAGCTCAGGAGCAGATATGTAACTTTGGATCATATATAAAGAGTGGAAGAAATATTCAGGGAGTATATATAAATAGAAAAAATAAGAGGCCCTGAACTCTGGGGCTTCTGGGTAGCTCAATCAAGTGTCCAACTCTTGATTTCGGTGCAGGTCCATGATCTCATGGTTCGTGGGATCAAGCCCCGCATCAGGCTCTCTGTTGTCAGCACAGAGCCTGCTTCAGGTCTTCTGTCACCCCCTCTCTTTGCCCCTCCCTCACTGACTCACAACACTCTCTCCAAAAATTGTTTTTCATTAAAAAAAAAAATTTGAATGCAAGGTAGTTAACATACATTGTAAAAATGATTTCAGGAATAGAATTTAGTGATTCATCACTTAAATATCACACCCAATACTCATCCCAACAAGTGTTCTCCTTAATGTCACTTGCCCATTTAGCCCATTCCCCACCCAACACCCTGCCAGCAACCCTGAGTTTGTTCTTCATATTTAAGAGTATCTTACAGTTTGTCTCCCTCTGTTTTTTATATTGTTTTGCTCCCCTTCCCTATGTTCATCTGTTTTGTATCTTAAATTCCATACACAAATGAAATCATATGATATTTGTCTTTATCTGACTGCCTTATTTCGCTTAGCGTAATACACTCCATTTCCATCCATGTTGTTGCAAATGGCAAGATTTCATTTCTTTTGATCTCTGAATAATATTCCATTACACACACACACACACACACACACACACCCCATATCTTCTTTATCCATTCATCAGTTGATGGACATTTGGGCTCTTTCCATACTTTGGCTATTGTCAATAGTGCTGATATAAACATCTGAGTGCATGTGCCTCTTTGAAACAGCACTCCTATGTCCTTTGGATAGATACCTAGTAGTGTAATTGCTGGGTCATAGGGTAGTTCTATTTTTAATTTTTTGAGGAACCTCCATACTGTTTTCCAGAGTGGCTGCACCAGTTTGCAGCTGTGCAAGAGGGTTCCTCTTTCTCAACATCCTTGCCAACATCTCTCTTGAGATGTTAATTGTAGCCATTCTGACAGGTATGAGGTGATAACTCATTGTGGTTTTGATTTGTATTTCCCTCATGATGAGTTATGTTGAGCATTTTTTCATGCGTCTGTTAGTCATCTGGATGTCTTCTTTGGAAAAGTGTCTCTTCATGTCTTTTGCCCATTTCTTCACTGGATTATTTGTTTTTTGGGGTTTTGAGTTTGATAAGATCTTTATAGATTTTGGATACTAACCCTTTCTCTGATATGTCATTTGCAAATATCTTCTCCCATTCTGTCAACTGCCTTTTAGTTTTGCTGACTGTTTCCTTTGCTTTGCAGAGATTTTTATCTTGATGAGTTCCCGGTAGTTCGTTTTTGCTTTTGTTTCCCTTTGCCTCTAGAGACATATCAAGTAAGAAGTTGCTGTGGCTGAGGTCAAAGAGGTTGTTGTCTCTTTTCTCCTCTAGGATTTTGATTGCTTCCTGTCTTACGTTTAGGTCTTTCATCCATTTTGAGTTTATATTTGTGTCTGGTGTAAGAAAGTGGTCCAGGTTTATTCATCTGCATGTCACTATCCAGTTTTCCCAACATCGTTTGCTGAAGAGACTGCCTTTTTCCCATTGGATATTCTTTCCTGCTTTGTCAAAGATTGGTTGGTCATATGTTTATGGGCCCATTTCTGGCTTCTCTATTCTGTTCCATTGATCTATGTGGCTGTTTTTGTGCCAGTACCATACTCTCTTGATGATTACAGCTTTGTAATACAGCTTGAAGTACACAATTGTGATGCCTTCAGCTTTGGTTTTCTTTTTCAAGATTGCTTCAGCTATTCAGGGTCTTTTCTGGTTCCATACAAATTTTAGAATTGTTTGCTCTAACTCCGTGAAGAATGTTGATGTTACGGGGGATTGCATTGAATACACAGATTTCTTTGGGTAGTATTGACATTTTAACAATATTTATTCTTACAGTCCATGAGCATGGAATGTTTTTTCCATGTTTTTGTGTCTTCTTCAATTTCTTTCATAAACTTTCTATACTTTTAAGTGCATAGCTTTTTCACCTCTTTGGTTAGGTTTATTTCCAGGTATTTTATGGGTTTTGCTGTCATTGTAAATGGGATCGAGTCCTTGATTTCTCTTTCTTCTGTTTCATTGTTGTGCATGGAAAAAAATTTTTTTTAAAAACCAAGGGGCCTTGAACTCTGGAATACTTGTGTTTCACCTAGAGATGCTGAAGCGAGACAAGAAAACTTAGAAGCACCAGCTTGTAGGACAGAACAAAAACCAGGAGCACGATGCCGTGGGTCATGGCTGCTACGAAACTATGTCAGGAATGGGGGCATTATCAAATGTTCCAGATACTGCAGATAGCGTAAGTAAGAAGCAAACGCAAGAGGCAACCATGAAATTCGTTACCATGGAGCTCATTGTTGACACCGACAAGAGCAGTTTCAGTAGTTCAGGTTAAGAGGAAGATTGGACAGTGACAGTGTAGATCCTGGAGGCACGATTATTAACAACTTTTTCAACACTTCTATTTAAGGAGCAGCAACAACAACAAAAGGAAATGACAACTGAGTGGATACAGGATTAAGATGAACTTTTTTTTGTTGTGTTTTGTTTTTGTTTTTTAATGATGGGAATGCTACAATTGAGAAGGAAAGACTGAATGTCCTGGAGCAGATAAATAAAGGACCTATTATCTCCAGAGGAGCAGACAGGGACAAGACGATAGAAGCCTGAACATATATGAAAAGGCTGGCCTTAAAATAAAGTAGGGACACTTCATTCTTTGTCATAAGAAAGAAAGAGATAGTACATGAAGAGATACAGGTGGGTGGCAGGTTTGTTGAAGGAATTCTGAAGGCATTTATTTTTCTCAAATTTTCTCAACAAAGTGTAATGCAAGGTCATCATCTGAGATGAAAGGTGAGGGTTTTCTTATTACAAAAGGAATAAAGCAGTTGACTATAAAAAAGAGAATCATCCTGAACCTGTTTTCAAGGTTGTATACTACACTTACCTTCCAAGTAAACCTGCTGCCATGTGATTCTAAATGATGGGAGGATTATCTGCAACCCAGATTCTGATAATTGTCTCTCACTTCTTATACCATGGGGTTTATAAGTGGGTTGTCAGGGGTGGAATATACCTCAAACTATCACTCATGTTTTCCTTATTTTTTGAGTCATCAGTATTTAGAACAATTCTGGAAGATAGCTAAGAGATTATTCATACAATGGCAGGCTGAGGTTTAAAATAAAAGAGGTTAATATTTATGTTTCCCTGAAACAATGTTTATACAGAAATTTGAACATAGATTCTCTTCCTGTCCATGCACATAAAAGATGTAAAAATATCACACAGCTGGAGTGGGCCAGATAAATGCATCTATTTTATTTCCTCAGAGGTACAGAAAATCTGATATCAGAGGACAAATGTGAAGATAGGCATTTGAATTGTGATTATTGTATATTACTGCGATTTATTTTTTTAAGGTAATCTCATTTTTATGTGACAATTTCAGGCTGAATTATAACTTACATACTAGAGTGATCATTCTCTAGTTATTGGAGCTTAAGGTAGCATTGGAGTTTTATCTTGAGGACATTAAGGAATCTTTAAAGATCAGTGGTTATGAGGAGAGTTTAGAAATACTACTTTAAAGACACAGAAACATTAATTTTGTCTTTGTCAATAGCTCATACTTTTTTATTTGATTAATTGGTGTTATGAATTTATCCCTTATCAGTTGACAAAGATAAAATTTTTAGATGTGCAATTTCAATCTATTCTGGAACAACAACCCCTTTGTAACTTTACTCTCTTTTAGTGTTGAGGGCTTTCTTAACAGGTGTTTCTATAATAAATTTATAGTATGTCAAATGTGGAGACCTATGAGATAATTGATCTCTGAAAATCAGACAGACCCCTAGGTATAACACAATACATCTTGGACTCTAGAGTCAGGCAATCCTGAATTCTAGTTCTCCCATCTCCGCTGAGTTGTATGGCTTTGAGCAGGTCACTTATGCTGTCTGAAACTAAATTTTCTTTTCTGTAAAATGGAATGTATAAGAGTACCTTTAGAGATGTTATAAGGATAAATTGAAAAGATGAATATTAAACATGTCTGCAAAGTATTGAGCATATGTGTAATTGGTGGAAGCTGCATTTTTGGGAAATAGCATATGTGGAATTTCTTCACGGAGGGAGTGGTTCCCAGATATTTAATTTCCTCATCTCTCTTGTTGACCTTTTCTTTAAAAACTGTTTACTTGCTTTGAGAGAGAAAGAGTGAGTGAATGAGCCAGGAAGGGGCAGAGACAGAGGGAGAGAGAGAATCCCAAGTTGGCTTCTTGCTGTCAGTATAGAGCCTGATGCAAGGCTTGAACTCATGAACCCGTGAGATCATGACCTGCTCATACCAAAAGTCGGATGCTAAACTGCCTGAGCCAGCTAGACACCCCTCTTGTAGAGCTTTTCATTTTAATTAGTAAAATGAAAGTTTATTATAGGTAGATATAATTTGCGTCCTCTTTCCTGCATGAAAGTATGCTAATATATATGCAAGATATGAGCCATAATAGTAAAACTAAACCTATGAACTCATCAACTTAGTTTAAGAACTGAAATATAAGAACTGCTTTGTCAATGAAGTGCTCCTTCACTGCCTCATCCTCCTGACTCATGATTAGAGATAACTGCTGTTTTGAGGTTTGGATTTATCATTTTCCCTTTTAAAAATATACTTTTATCACATATAAAGTATCCCCAGTTTATATTTGCCAAGACTTCACAGTATGTTAGATACTCCCCCCTTTTCATCAGTTTAATTCATTGTAACAGATTTAGATATTCTTAAGGTAATTCAAACTTTTCCCCAGAAATAATGACACTTTGTGGGTAATGAAGAAACCTAGAATAGACAAAGGCAAGTTTTGTTATTTATTTGGGAAACTCTAGCAAGTACTATAGTTGACCAAGTTGACCTTGAAGGACTCCAGATTAAAAACAGTTTGACTCTCTAGCCAATCTCAAAATAATTTAGACCAGGCTTGTGTAAATCCAGAAAACAAAGAAGCAAACAACACTTTCCTCATAATTTATAGCAGGATAGGTTGTTTATATGTCCATTTTTCTGGTATCTTATGTTTGTTCTGGTGTCTAAAGCAAACAGAACATCTAAGATGCATTGTGGTCTTCCTAATCAAATATCTTCCCATTACAACTATTACATTTGTCCCCTCTTTCCTTTCTCCCACGAGTAATTAATTACTTTCAATTGTGCTTTGTTAGTTGTAAAAAAGGATACCAGAAGTATTCCCCTATGTGAAACCTGTCCATTACTATTGGAGAGGAGTAGCCTACATACACTTAGTGAATTTTTATTCTTTCCTCCACTGCATTATTTTATTCCATTAAGAAGACTTGGGGATAGCAACATAAAACTATCTGTATATGATTCCAAACTAATAAGTATAAATTTTCTTTTACCAATCATGTATTTTCATAAGGATATCAGCTAAGAGATAGGAGATCATATACCTTTTTGAGAAGGAGGACTTCGCATTACAATTAATAGTCATAAAATATTATTTTATTATACATACAGGCAACAATACAGATATTAAGGTGAATTTTAGTTGGCATTATGAATTATCAGTTTTTAGTTAACCTCTGGTAAAAATGGAGTTTCTGATTTCCAGTTTTGCTTTTATAGTTCTGAGAGATTTTCTGAAATAATGTTCTAATTTATTTCTTCATAAAACTAGTTCTGGTTTTGAGTGCTTTGGTGGTGTTTTGGTAGCATTGCATCAGCATTGTTAACAACATGTCGTTGTATATGGTGTAACACTAATTTTCTTTATTTTATTTCCATGTGAATTTTGTTGCCTCTACCAAGAAAAAATGCAAAATTGAAAATAAAATCTTTCTAGTCTTCCAAATTCCTTCAGAAAACAAATTTACACATGTGGCTTGTATCAGGAATTATAGTGTAAACTTAATCTTGTATCTATCTGAAGATATCTATTATGAAAGTTGAACTTGGCCATCAGTCAAATGTAATTAGTTTAGCAATGTACCAGGCACTGTATTAGGGTTAGGAGTCTTGCTACCGGTAATCCATCCAGGAGCTACTGGTAAAATATTTGTGAGACTATCTGTATTGGTTTTTTATTGCTGCTATAACAAATTTACAAAAACTTGGTGGCTTAAAATAACACATTTGTTATCTTAATAGACTTCTGGATATTAGAAGTATGGAATGTCCCAGTGGGCTAAAATCAAGGCAAGAAGAAGGGCTATGTTACCTCTGGGGGCTCTAGTGGAGACTCTGTTTCTTCCACTTTTCCAGTGTTTGAAGTAGCCCTATCTTTTGATTCAAGGTGCCCATCCACTTTTAAAACCCTCAAGGGCCCAGTGGCCAGAGTACTCTTTCTCAGGCTATGTTACTCTGATATTGACTCACCTTTGTTTCTTTTTTCACTTATAAAAACGCTTCTGATTACATTGGGCCAGGACAATCTCCTTACCTGTTATTCATAGTTTCCTTATTTTAAGGTCATTTTATTAGCCACCTTAATTCCCCCTTCCCATATTGTTGGAGGCTGGCTTCAGCAGATCCAGGGGCCCCTGAAGGATGGATGGTGTTGGCAAGGGAGAGAGTGAGAGAGCCCCAAGATCCTTTCTGATCACAAGGCAGGCATCTCTGTCCTGTCGGTTTTGGTGTCTTTATTTATAGGTCAAATGTTAACATGGCATCAGAAAATGGAATTTTTACAATTCCAAATCATCTCTGTGATAAGATGTTTTGGGAAATGTACAGAAACAGGTTTTATAGAAGTATTCTTGCAGAACTTCCCCAATTATAGTGAGGTTGAGTAACTAAGAAAATGATAGGGTGTTCACATTTTAATAATGCTAAGATTAAGTCATAGGTTTGTAGATAACTCTTATCCATCCTCATCACAGCTGCCAGGGTAAGGGAAGGTGTTTGTGGAATGTAGGCCTTAGGGAAGAGGCTGCTATACACCATCAGTTAGCAAAGGTATATGTAGTAACTTATCTTCTGCCCTTAGCTGTTCCTTCTCTCTAAGTTAGGCTCTTTGTCTCTGGACAAGACTTGTTTTCCAGTTATATGCTTTATGGCACCAGAGAGCCAACCATACCTTTAAAGAGGTAAACCAACCATACCTTTAACTCATTTGCAGTACATAGAATAGCCTCTTCGAGTGCATTTACCTTTGTGTCTAGTTTTATGATTTCTTGAATAGCTAGGGCATGAGAGACATTTTTGGTTAGCTGATTTACATGTTGAGCTGCATGAACATCTTGGACTAACGCAGCAGTAGAAACAGAATTGTACATGTAAAGGTCAATCTTTTATGAGTAAGGGTCATTAGCCTGTTCATAGCTCAAGGGAAAGTATGGAGGGAAACAGGACCTACTAGAGACACGATGTCTGTTCCCATAATCAAAAGAAGAAGTTCCCACAATAAGTTCCTTCACAAGGTGCAATCATCATACCAGGGCCGGAATAAGGGGACAAGTCACTCCCGATATTGATCAACAAGGTACCTTAGGGGTCAATGCTCAAGCAGAAATAATTAAGTGGGGGTGGATATCGGTCATCATCTGATTGGCAAGAGACCGTGCAAACTTGCTTTAACCTCATCAGGAGTTTTCTTGACTAGTGGGCTCAGAATGGCTCCATATAATACATGTACATGTTCCAGAGATAAAAACGTGCACATTTTTGGGATGCCATCCTTTTGCCTATGATAAGTACTCCATCAGGCCAAGTATCCTGCCTAGTTTTTAGACCTCCAAAGTAAAGAGCTAAAAGTAGCATTTGTAGAATTTGGGTAGAAGACATCTTTTTCATTATGCTTTATATACAAGTGCTGCAAAACTTTATTTTTGGTTGATTTATTTGGATAATTATCCTTCGTTCTCCAGTTGATTTTGCATTTAAGTTAAAATAACATAGATTTAAGCTCTTAACCAAGCATAAGAGTTCCAGTTTTAGAACTGTATTAATTTTAGAAACAAAGGACAGTAAAGGGATACTTATGAATATTAATTAAGTAGGTTCTAAAATAAATTATAAGTGAATAAAATTTCAGAACCTAATGACTCAGCTTCTGTGTAAAACATATTAAAAATGACAGCATGATTTGCCACTATTGTGTTTTCTTTAAATCTTTCTGACCTTATTTATTTCAAGTTTCAGGGTCAAACAAAAAGTATAAGGTATTTGATTTGAGCATATGAATTTTTAACTTAAGGGTATCTGAATCCAACTCTGCCAGGACCTTCTGACCTTATAGCTTGAAATGATTTGATTTAGTCAGCAGACATGATGGTACTGTTTCATGTATAAACAAAAGCCATTTTTTTTTTGTCTTTCAAACTGGATTTAAAATTCACTGACATGGTAGAAATAGAATTTAGGCTCAATATCATGGAATAATTAACATTATATTTATGTTGTGATAAAAATTGTCCTTTTCACTGATGCTGAGCCAAGATAGATTGCAGCATGCATTTTTAAAAGATTCCAGAGGTCCATCCTCTTGTTTATTTCAAGATCTCATTGTACACCCTTGCTAACTCTTTCGTTTTGAGAATGTTTTATGAGTCCTGAATGCATAAAGACATAAGTCAATGAATTATGATTGGTGAAGGAATCTTTATTTTATATATTGGGAATAAATTTGGAACAAAAGTGATGTAGGAAAAGATTCTCCTAATTTGTAAGCACAAAAAGAAACTTTGGAGCATCACTGGTCTGCATCCTCCCAAGGCTATATTTCGTATGACTTCTGATCTGATAGTAAACTGACATTTGCATTTCTCCGTTCATCCTACATCATGAGATTTTAGGCACCCTCTTTTAAGACAGATTGTATGGCTAACCACGGAGGCCCAAGGATTTGTTACTATATAGATTTTATGTACTTACTGAACATCCTTTTACTGACAAATAATTTCGTATCTCTGTTTTAGAAGTGATCTGTTTGGTCGTTAAATTAAACCTCCCATTGTACATGTGTAACCAATCCAAACTTTTCAAAAAGGTTAAAAATATCCAGGATCTCTTTATATTGTGCATTAACTACATGACTGAGTTTTCAGATTTTATTATCAGCTAGGTTTCATTTTGTTTTACTTGGACTCAGAGGATTAAAAACTAAACTTGAATTGAATCTCAGCTCCGCCTTTTTAAGATCTCTGATTTTCATTTCCTTGGATATTAAATAGTAAATAGTAACACCTACCTCTCTAAAGTATAATGACTAAAAAAGATAACATGTTTCATTATTTAACCTAGTATCTTGATCATAGCAGTTATGCAAGAAACCTTCTTTCCTTGGTTTTTATTTTGGGTAATATTTTCCTTCTCTCTTCTTTTCAGTTAGTAGGGTGGTAAATCCAACTTACTTTTTAAAGGTGCATTGTGTTGCTTTCTGCCTAGACCTTATGGTTGCATAAGATGAAAAATTGGTCATTGACATTTATTGTGATGTAATAAAGGGTAAAATAAAGGATTTGAGGCTTTGAATATAAATAACCCAGAGGGGAAAGGAAAATTAGAGGTCCCCAATCCTTATAGGGCAATGAGATACATCCTCAGGATGGCAACTCTAGGATACATCCATCAAGCCTAGAGAAATAAATAAAATAATTTCTTAAATCTTATTAACAGCTTGTTGAATAGCATTGGCCTTCTTAGTAGATAATATTTCTACATAGTCATGGGCTTTTCTCTAGAGCATTGATATTTCCTTCCTTTTAATTCCTATGCAGCTTAGAAAGCCCTGCTAGTTTTAGTGAGAAATCTTTTACTAACACAGGCTGGGTGGGAATATTTGAGATTTAAAAAAATTTAGATGGTTATAAGAAGGTGTATGCACTTTTCTTATGTTATTCCACCTGCATTAGCATACCTTCATCTTCAGTCACTCATTAAGAAGAAAATTTTAGAAGAAAAACATCTTAGGTACCTCATGGGTTATTGGTAAAGAATTATTCAAATTTAAAACACAAGTCATGAAAGTCTAGTTGAAAGCTCACGAGTATACATTATTTATTGCTTATTTGTTATAAAATGTTAGCTTCTTGGGGCACCTGAGTGGCTCAGTTGGTTAAGCATCTGACTCTTGGTTTCAGCTCTGGTCATGATCTCACAATTCCTGGGTTCAAGCCCCACATAGGTCTCCATGCTGGCAGTGTGAAGCCTGCTTGTTATTTCTCTTTCTCTGCCCCTCCTCTGCTTGCTGTCTCTTCTCTCTCCTTCTTTCTCATAGGAAATAAATAACTTTTTTAAAATCAAAAGGAAATTTTAGTAGAAGACAGCCAGCCACAATGCAGCCTTGTTTTGTGAGGGCTTGAGGAAGTAGATGCTTTACTTCTGTTTGGGAGGTAGAATCAGGCACTTAAAAAAGAGGCATAGGATAGAGGAAGGAGATCAAGTAACATTTAGGCATAATAAGAGACAATGGAGAGTCCAGAACTCATGTGGAGAGGGTTTGGGAGAGACTTGCCTAACATGTGTTAAGTCCAGGGAAGAAGGGAGGCAACAATTCAGGTTGAAGTTAGAGGACCTGAGCTGGAAATACAGAAATCTGAGCCATCTGAGGAGAGTTGATAATTAAAGTTTTATGATAGGACATAATAGGTTATAGATAGAATTACAAGGAATAACACAAAGATCCAGAGAACTTAGGGACGGCCTACACTGAAGAATTGAGAGGAACTGAGAGATAAGAAAGAAAGAGAGAAAGAGGAATGAGAGTAGTGGTAGACAAACTAGAAGAGTGTTCTCAGACCGAGGGGAGAAAGGATTTGAGGGCGGTCAACCTTAAATGTGTCACATTGTAGGAGAATCAAGAAACGTTTTGTGAATGAACGAATGTGGTTGGACTGGAGGTAGATATTTGCTATGTGCAAATATTACTACTCCTACCCTTGGACTCTACATTGATTGTAAATATCTTCTCATTGATTTGTAGATCTTCGTCCATGTCATTTATGGTTACTTCAGAAAAGAGGAATCCAGAGCACATGTATTCTTTTCAATTTCATGTATCTTTGTACATACTTTCTCAAGTGCTTTGTACATGATTTTATATTCTGTTGTAACCACACTTTTTCTTTGCACAAAAGATTTGCTAACAAGAGCTATGATTTCTCAAGTGAACCCAAACATTTCTAATTAAATGTGTGTTTAGTATCTTTCAGAGAAAAATTCCTAATGCTTCCATTAGAATTAGTAATCAGTACATGTCTATGATAATAACAATTGAGTTTGGTGACTTTTAATCTTTGGATACAAAACTCCTTTTGATAATTAAAAAAGTCTTGCAGAATTCTTGTACTTTAATTTCCATAATACTGTTTTTGATAATGTGTTAAAGAGAGTGATTAAGATTTTTTTTCAATAAGTATAAAGGAAAAGTCAGAAACAAAGTTAGCCTCTAGACTAAAATACTTAGTTTTTGCTATTTATTAATATTTTTAGCTGATTCTCTAATTGCTTCTCTGCGTATGTCATACTTACCCAATTTAACTGTAAGACTGTGGGCAGACACTATATTTATAACTTTTTCTTTTTTTTGTTTTCTTTTGTCTTTTTTTGTTTTTTGTTTTATTTCTTTTTGTTTTTGTTTTTGTTTTAATTGGTCATGTAACAGCACAATATCCTATACGTGAGGCACAATAGTAAACTGAATGTCTGTTGAATGGGCCCAGAAAAATTTTCTACATTTATATGTTCCTCTGTTTCTTTTCATTTTCTGTCATTAAACATAATTAGAGTCATCCCATCTCATTTATGAGGAAAAACTCATAAATAGACTTGTTATAAAAAGGATGCTTTCCATCATGTTATCAACAAAATAAATATTTTGAACTTAAAACCAGGGAAATTAGATAAAAATGGAACACTACAAGTTAGAACAAAATTTGATACAGAAGAAATGTATCCCACATAATAAAAGAATTAAAAGGTCAGAACATTGCAGAATAAGAGTGAGATATGAGAGCATGCTTTATTTTTTGTTTATTTTTCATAACTAACACATAACTCATTCTTTTTACCTCTGACAGTAACATTTGTGCAGAAAGGTCATTTTCATTAACCTTAGGTTTGTAATTTCCAGCCTCCCTGCCCAAAGGCATTGCTGTTATTTACAATTTTTCTTAGTCTATGCAAAACCAAACAACCATGAGTGTAAGGCTAATATATGTTAAGTGCCTTAGGCACATTTCAATTAAGTATTAACATAGATTGGAAAATGTCCAAAACATTTAGTGAATATTACTTTCAATCATTTTTATTAAAATTAATAGCAAGTGTTAAAAAGTTGTATACCAGGGAGCTGGGGAATTGAATTCTTAACTTATAAAGGGCGACTTGTACTAATGTAGAAATAATTTTAGTACAATTCAGCCTCGTATTACTTTGTTCCATTAAATCCTGCAAAACATAGTAGTTACATGCAAATTAACTTTGTCTCAGTACTTTTATATAGTGACTTCTAATTTTAATGAGTATTTACTAGATACCAAAAAATACTGAACTGATATGTAAACAAGCTGGAAACTACATTCATCCATCATTAATGGAATTTTTTCAAAGATGATTTTTGAGAAAAATCAGTTTATAAAAGTAAGAAAAGAACTGTTCAAGTTAAAGATTATACAAATATAGAAACATTAAAATCAATATAAGATGAGCCAATGATACAGAACTGTGTCTGAGAATCTAAAAAAAGTACTGAATGAAATGGAATATATTATTGGAATATCAAAATAAGTCAGAAATTACAATGGCCCAAATTTACCTCTCAAAATAATATTATATAGAATATAAGCTTTACGAGAAAACAAAAGCCATTGGCCTTCTCACTTAGTAACCCTTTATTTTATTTTAAAATAAAAGGTCTCTGGCTATGTACCAGCATACAAAACTGGTATTACGCACATTTAAAAAAGTGATACTTTATCTGATTTAGTCTATAATATCTATAATCTTATATATATCATATATGTATGTAATATGTTGATATTATATATGTATAATTTTGAAGTTTAGGTACTAACTTTTCATCTTTTTTTAAATGTTTTATTTATTTTTGAGAGAGAGATAGAGACAGAGTGAGCAGGGGAGGGTCAGAAAAAGAGGGAGTCACAGAATCCGAAGATAGCCTCCAGGCTCTGAGCTAGCTGTCAGCACAGAGCCCAACATGGGGCTCAAACCCACAAACTGTGAGATCATGACCTGAGCTGAAGTCGGATGCTTAACTGACTGAGCCACGCACGTGCCCCTAATTCTTCATCTTTTTAAAGATATTACCCATAAACGCTGATTTTCCTTCCATTCAACTTAATGCTATATAAAAAACAGACATGAACAAGTTAAGAATTTTGAATAGACTATTGCTGGAATAGTTGCAGCATTTTGTTGTTCTTTTTCCTTGCTTTATTTTTTTTTAAATTTTAATTCCAGCATAGTCAACATACAGTGTTATGTTCAAGTGTACAATATAGTGATTAAACAATTCTACTAAATCAGTGCTTGCCAAGACAAGTGTACTCTTAATACCCTTTACCTGTTTCATCCATTCCTCCACCATTTCCTATCTGATCATCTGTTTGTTTTCTATAGTTAAGAGCCTGTTTCACATGAGTTAATGATAATGTATTTGTCTCCCTCTGACTGACTTATTTCACTCAGCAATACACTCTCTCACTCCACCCATGTTGCAAATAATTTCATTTGCAAATTTTTCTTTTTTATGGCTGCATAATATTCCATTGTGTGTGTATGTATGTCTGTATCACTTCTTTATTTATTCATCTATGAATGGACACTTGGGCTACTTCCATAACTAGGCTATAGTAAATAATGCTGCAATAAACTTAGAGGTTCATATATCCCTTCGAATTAGTGTTTTTGTATTCTTTGGGTAAATATCCAGTAGTGTGATTACTGAATCAAAGAGTAGTTCTATTTTTAATTTTTTGAGGAACTTCAATACCATCCTCTACATTGGCTGCACCAGATTGCATTCCCACCAACAGAACAAGAGGGTCCCTATTTCTCCACATCCTTACCAATACTTGTTCTTTCCTGTGTTTTTGATTTTAGCCATTCAGAAATGTGTGAGGTGGTATCTCATTGTGGTTTTGATTTGCATTTCCCTGACGATGAGTGATGTTGAGCACCTTTTCATGTGACTGTTGGCCATTTGTTTGTCATCTTTGGAGAAATGTCTCTTCCTGTCTTCTTCCCACTTTTAAACTGGATTATATTTTTGGAGGGGGTGTTGAGTTCTTTATATACTTTGGATACTAATCCTTTTTTTTATGTTTTTAAAATTTATTTCTGAGAAAGAGAGAGAGAGAGAGACAGCATGAACAGGGAAGGGTCAGAGACAGAGGGAGACACAGAATTTGAAGCAGGCTCCAGGCTCTGAGCTGTCAGCACAAAGCCTGACGTGGGGCTCGAACCCAAGTACCGTGAGATCATGACCTGAGCCAAAGTTGGCCGCTTAACTGATTGAGCCACCCAGGCGCCCCTGGACACGAATTCTTTACCAGATATGTCATTTGCCACTATCTTCTCCCATTCAGTAGGTTGTCGTTTGGTTTTGTTGATTGTTTCTTTTTCTCTGTGGGTGCTTTTTATTTTGATGTAGTCCCAGGGGTTTCATTTCTGCTTTCATTTCCCTGGCCTCAGGAGACTACTTAGAAAGGTGTTGGTATGGCTGATGTCAGAGAAATTATTGCGTGTGCTCTCTTCTAGGATGTTTACAGTTTCAGGTCTCACATTTAGGTCCTTAATCCATAATTTTGTATATTGTTTAATAAAATGGTCCAGTTTCATTCTTTTCCATGTTGCTGACCAGTTTCCCAACACCATTTGTTGAAGAGACTGTCTTTTTCCCATTGGATATTCTTTTCTCCTTGATCAAAGATTTATTGACCATTAAATCATGGATTTGTTTCTGGGCTTTCAGTCCTATTTCATTGATCTATATGTCCGTTTTTGTGCCAGTACCATACTGTTTTGATTACTACAACTTTGTAGTATATCTTAAAATCTGGAATTGTGATACCTCCAGCTTTGTTTTTCTTTTTCAAGAATGTTTTGGCTGTTTGAAGTTTTATGTGGTCCATATAATTTGTAAGATTGTTTGCTCTAGTTCTGTGAAAAATGCTATTGGCATCTAGTTAGGTATTACAACTACATATGTAGATTGCACAGGGTAGTATTTTTGATGTAATTGTAAATGGAACTTTTTTTTCTTATTTTCTCTTTCTGTTGCTTCACTATTAGTGCATAGAGATGCAGTGGATTTGCGTATTTTGATTTTGTATCTGCAACCTTACTACATTTATTTATCAGTTCTGGGAGTTTATTGGTGGAGTCTTTAGGGTTTTCAACTTATAATATTATATCATCTGTAAATAGTGAAAGTTTTACTTCTTCCTTACCAATGTGGATGCTTTTTATTCCTTTTTGTTGTCTGAATGTTGTAACTAGGACTTTCGTTACCATGTTGAATAAAAGCGTTGAGAGTAGACATCTATGTCTAGTTCCTAACCTTAGGGAAAAAGCTCTCAGATTTTCCCCACTTAATATGTTGTTAGCTGTGCATTTTTCATATATGTCCTTAATTATGTTGAGGTACATTCCTGCTAAACATACTTTATTGAGGGATTTTATCATGACTGGATGTTATACTTTGTCAAATGCTTATTTTGCATCTATGGAAAGGATCACATGGATTTTACCCTTTCTTCTGTTGTTGTGATATATCACCTTGAGTTATTTGAGAATATCAAATCACCTTTGCATTTAGGGAATATATCGCACTTGACAATGGTGAATGATTTTTTAAAATGTGTTGTTGGATTTGGTTTGCTGACATTTTGTTGAGGATTTTTGCATCTGTCTTCATCAGACATATTGGCTTGTCTTTCTTTCTCTCTCTCTTTCTCATTTTGTAGCGTCTTTATCTGGTTTTGACATCAGAGAAATACAGGCCTCACAGAATGAGTTTGGAATCTTTCCTTCCTCTTCTCTTTTTTTGGAATATTTTGAGAAGAATAGTTATTAACTTTAAATGTTTGGTAGAATTTACCTGCGAAGCTATCTGTTCCTGGACTTTTGTCTGTTGAAAGCTTTTGATTACTAATTCAATATCATTGCTTGTAATTGGTCTGTTGAAATTTTCTATTTCTTCTTGATTCAGTTTTGGGAAGTTATATGTTTCTAAGAATTTACCTGTTTCTTCTAGGTTATCCAATTTGTTGGCATGTAATTTCTCATAATATTCTCTTATAAGCCTTTGTATTTCTCTGGTGTTTGTTATTTCTCCTCTTTCATTTGTGATTTTGTTTGTTTGGGCCCTCTCAATCTCTCTCTTTTTCTTGATGAGTCTGGATAAAAGTTTATCAATTTTGTTGATCTTTTCAAACATCCAGCTCCTGGTCTCACTGATCTGTTCTATAGATGTTTTTAGTTTGTCTTTCATTTATTTTTACTATAATATTTATTATTTAGTACTTTCTGCTAGTTTTGGGTTTGTGTTTTTCTAGCTCCTTATGTTTAAGCTTAGGTTGTTTACTTGAAATTTTTCTTGCTTCTTGAGATAGGCCTGTATTGTTATAAACTTCACTCTTGAACCGTTGTGTTGGTTTTCATTTGTATCCCTGTATTTTTAAAATTTATTCTTTGATTTCTTGGTTGACCTATTTATTGGTTAATAACATGTTATTTAACCTGTATGTATTTGTGCTCTAAGTTTTTTTTTTTTTTTTTGAGGTTTGTTTATACATTGTGGTCAGAAAGATGTATATTTTCTGAAAAGATGCAAATTCTTTCTGAGTTTGTTCAGACTTATTTTGTGGCCTAATATGTGATCCATTCTGGAGAATATTCCATGTGTACTTAACAAGAATGTATATTCTGCTGTTTTAGGTTGCCATGTTCAGAATATATCTGTTAGATCCATCTGGTAAGATGTGTCATTCAAGGCCACCATTGTTGATTTTCTGTTTGGCAAATATAGATATTTACAATTGTATCTTCTTGTTGGATTATTCCCTTTATGATTATATAGTATCCTTCTTTATTTCTTGTTACAGTCTTAGTTTTAAAGGCTGTTTTGCCAATATAAGTATTGCTACTCCAGCTTTCTTTTGACATCCATTTTCATGATAAATGGTTTTCCATCCCTTCACTTTTAATCTGCATGTGTCTTTAGGTCTGAAATAAATCTCTTGTAGGCAACATGTAGATGGGCCTTGTTTTTTTTATCCATTCTGTCATTCTATGTCTTCTTTGGAAAATTTTAGGGGTGACTGGGTGGCTCAGTTGGTTAAGTAGCCAACTTTGGTCCAGGTCATGGTCTTACAGTTCATGAATTCAAGCCCTGCATAGAGCTCTGTACTGACAGCTAAGAGCACCTGGAGCCTGCTTCAGATTCTGTGTCTCCCTCTCTCCCTGCCCCTCCCTTACTTGTACTGTCTCTCTTTCTCTCAAAAATAAATAAACATTTAAAAATGTTTTTAAATTTTAAATATTTATTTTTGAGGGAGAAAGAGAGTGAGTGTGAGTTAAGGAGGGGCTCAGAAAGAAGACAAAAGAGATTCTGAAGCAGGCCCTTTGCTGCCAGCACTGAACTCGATGCAGGGCTTGAATGTACAAACTGAGATCATGACCTGAGGTCATGTTGGATGTTTAACTGACTGAACAACACAGGCACTCCTTTTTTAAATGTTTATTTATTTATCTTGAGAGAGAGAGCGAGGGGGCATGTATGCATGTGAGCAGGAGAGGGGCAGAGAGAGAGAGGGAGAGAGAGAATCTAGAGCAGGCTCCATGCTGTCAGCACAGAGCCCAATGCAGGGCTTGTTCCCACACAGTGCAAGATGATGACCTGATCTGAAATCGAGAGTTAGATGCTCAAGCAACTGAGTCACTCAGGTGCCCCACCCTGTGTCTTTTAATCGAAGGATTTAATGTATTTACACTGAAAGTAATTATTGATAGATGTGCACTTATTTTGTTTTATGGTTGTTTTTGTAATTTTCTGTCATTTTCTTACTCTGTTCTCTCACGATTAGTTGGGTTTCTCTAGAAATATAATTGGATTCCCTTCTCCTTATTGTTTGCATATCTTTAATTGGTTTTTATTTGTTTTTACCATTCAGTTTGTATATAACATCTTCTGCATATAGCAGTCTATATTAAGTCGATGGTCATTTAAGTTTGAACCCAATCTTTACTCCTCTTCCCACACAAATTTAGGTATATGGTGTCATACTTTATATCCTCTGATTTTGTGAGTTTTTTGTTTACATATATAATTACTTTACTGTTTTTGTGTTTCCTACTTTTCTTACTTCTACATATTGTCTTTCCTTTCTACTCAGATAGTCCTCTTTAACATTTCTGTGGGGCTGATTTAGTTGTCATGAATTTCTTTAGTATTTGTTTGAGAAACTCTTTATCTCTCCTATTCTGAATGCTAGCCTTTCTGGATAGAGTATTCTTGGCTGCAGATTTTTGGCTTTCATCATTTTCAATATATCATGCCACTCCCTTCTAGCCTGCAAAATCTCTACTAGATCAGCTGATAGCCTTATAGAGTTTCCCTTGTATGTAACTTCTTTTCTCTTGCTGCTTTTAAATTTTACTTATTATCAGTATTTTTTGCCTGTTTAATTGCTATATGTCTTGAAGTGGACCTCCTTTGATTGATTTTGTAAACGACTCTTTTTGCATCCTGGACCTGAGTTTCTGTTTTCTTCTCCACATTGAGAAAGGTTTTGGCTATATCCTCAAGTAAACTTTCAGCCTTCTTTTTTCTCCCTTCCCCTTCTAGGGTCCCTATAATGTGAATGTTATTATTCTTGATGATGTTGCTGAGTTTCTTAGGTCTGTTTTCATTTTGTATTATTATTATCTCTCTCTCCTTGTCAGCCTGATTGCTTTCCACTACTCTATCCTCCAGGTTGCTGATCCATTCTTGTGCTGTTTCTTCTATTTGTTGTGTGTGTGTATGTGTGATTTATTGAGTTCTTTATCTCTATTTTTTATGCTTTCTATCTCTTTAAGGAGTTCACTGAGGTCCTCTACTCTTTTCTCAAGTGTAGTGAGTACTTTTATAATTACTAATTTAAATTCTCTATTAGGCATATGACTTTTAGGGTTTTTTTGTTGTTTGTTTTTGATTTTTGTTTTTTAGCTCTGTTATTTTATTCTGTGTTTTCATTTAGGACATATTGCTTTGTCTCATCATTTTGCCCAACCCTTCTTTTCTCTGTGTTAGGAAAGTGATCTCTGTCTCATCTCTTGAAGGTACTGGCCTTATGAAGAAGTCCTGCAGTGTCCTGCAGTTAAATGTTTCCTGTTCTCTAGAACCTGATGCTTCAGGGAATTCTTCTGTGTGTGTTGCATGCACCCTGCTATTGTGGCTTAGTCACTTTTCCCTTCAGTGCAGTTTTGTGCAATGGCTTTCTTTTCTTGTTTTGGGCAGTGTTTGGTCCCTGTACTTTATTAATGCATCAGTCTGGGACAACCTTGGGCTTTAATTAAGCCAGACTATGCATTTGCCACAGAGGCGGTATCACTGGACTTCAGGGATCTTTCCCTTCGTTGTCCCCTGAGAAGTTTTTATTGGTGGGTGGGGCCTGCTTTCAATCCAGCAGTCTGCCCCCAGCCCACTGCTGGGCCATAGTATGAATGGTGTGTATGGTTATCATTCTCTTTCCTTGGGACAGGAGTCTCTTTAGGCATAATGCTAGCCCCTGCTGGGGTTGCTTGCACACTTCAAAGCTTGTGGTACCACTTCAGATGGGCTCTAGCCAAGAGTATATTTGAGGGATTGAATCCACAAAGTGTGTGGGGATGGGACTCATAGTATTAGCAAGCGAGGTGGAGAGTTTGGCCTGTGTTGGTTCCCACAGGTGACCCTGTGTATAGGCTTGGGGGTAACAGGAGGGAAATGGCACTCACTAGCTACTTTATTACTGAAGAAGTGTCCCAATGATCCCTACTCCTCCAGCACATGTTCTGAGATTCATAAACAAATCTTCCAGTATCTCCCAGGGGTTTTTCAAGCTGCTGGTTTTTTGCTGTATCTCCTTGTGCTATGTGTTGTGCTGTCTCTTTAAGGGCAGAGACTCAGTTTCTTCTTGCCCTCCCTTTCAGAGCTGAGCCTGCTGATTTTTAAAGTTTCAGCTTTTAAGTCCTGCTGGTTTTAAGAACTCATGAAATTTGTCTTGTCTGGTTTTCAAAGCCAAACATTATAGGGATTTTTCTTCCCTGAGTGGACTCCCTGGTGTGAGCATCTGTTTGTCTCCTTTTTCCACTGCCACAGGGTCCCTTCCTCTCATGGACAGTCCCATGGGTCTGTTTATCTCCTGATCATGTCTCCACCCAGCCTATGGAAGCCACTTAACATTTAGTGGTAAAGTTTGTTCTGCCAGTCTTTGGGTCATTTTCTTCGTTATGTACGCTGATGTGAGTGTTACCTAGTTGGATTTTTGCAGCCAAATTAGCTTAGGGTCCTCCTACTCCACCATCTTCCCTGGAAATCTCTGGGAGTAGTTGTAACATTTCAAATATTAATATCATTAAAATTTTTTGATTTCTTTTTCTAAATTTCCTTCAAATTTTAGAGAAGAAAAAATGCCTTCAAATTTTAGAGAAGAAAAAATAAAAATACAAAGGACTCAATAAAAGAGCCTATAAATAAAACTCATTTCTTTATGATGAGGAATGCCTCAGATGAGGGTTTTCTAGATGTTCACCTTTCAAAAATATCCATTGCATACAATTAAACGGCCATTCCAAGAAGGCAGAACACTGACACCAGAAAAATAATTTGCTCAGAGAAAATGGTAAGGGTAATTATGGCATAACTCTTGAATGAGGTGTGGTAGTCATGGAGATGTACCACTGGCCATGAATCCAAAGAGTGAGTGTGACACCTGCTCTGTGGAATCAGAAGGGTCAGAAAGACCAGACAGTAGATTAGTAACTTATGGACAGTGAGGGTCTAAGAGTGTGAACTCTTAGGTCTTAGGAACATGTGGCTATAAGAAAACAACCTTGAGAAACTACTGAAAGTTATGACATGAGAAAAGCATCCAGGTTCATGTTTCCCACTGTTAATATTTCATAAGGAAACTAAAGCTAGTTATGTAGTGTGTATAGGAGAGACTCCCATAGAAAATGCCATTCCCCATGCCCGGAGTAACTTCTTTCATTCTTGTCCATTATAGAAGCTCATTTTCATTTAAAATCTGGGGGTAAATGTGATTTAACTTCACCTTTTGATATTTCCCCTATTTTCAAGTACAGTTACTCCATCCTTTGCCTCTCATAGCATTTGCGCGCGCGCGCACACACACACACACACACACACACACACACACACACTCTTGGTCTTTTAACCATAGATTAAATCTTTCAAACGCTTTCAAAGAAAGCGTTCACAATATCTATTTATCTTTGTGTCTTTTTCCCTAGCACATGGACTGACATGTAATAGGCACTCAAAAATATTGAATAAATAAATTAGTAAGTTAAGTCATATAGACAAATAGAATAAGATTAAAGTATAGCAGGATCAGAACCAAGAGTTTTTAAGACAGTGGCTCTCATACTTGAAAGTGATTCGAAATACATTCCAACAGAACTTGAAACCTTTTGGATTCAGTATGTTTCAAGGATTATTACTGAAAACAGAAAAGATGACTGATTCATATGAGGCTAAGTGGGTAACTCTTAAAATTGGCATTTTGCCATATTTGCCATCATTCAATTAATCCTTAATAGGTGAGATTGGCAAATAAGTAGGAAGTGATTTGCATTAAGTAGGTTACAATTAGTTTTAAAGATGTATAAATTATAGTTTGATAGATCAGTATAGGAATCTTTCATAATAGTTTGTCCTCAATTAAGCTCTTTCCATAATTCCAAATTTAAAAATCAAAACTTTACAATTGTTTATCTAGTCATGAGCCTGAACTACTAATAAAGTCTACAGTCACTGAAACTTCTAGCATGATTTGGATCTCTATCGATAACTGACTAGAGGCAATTTTCAACTGAATTATCTCCAAAAAATCACACTTATATGGTACACTGTATTTTTTATTATTTTAAGTTAAGAAATGTATCTTTGACACATTAGATGGTTATTAATAAATAAACAACATAAATAGTATGAATTAAGTATCTTCCATCTTAGGTTACATATTGATAACAGATGATGTAAAATTCTTCTTCTTCATGTAAATAGACAGTGGGAACTTGAGCACTATTTGTTTTTTTCTTCTGCTCTTGTCTCTAGTTTGATCTCTAGCCTTAGTCCCAATTCCCAAAAAAACTTTTTCCCCTGTGAATTAGGCAATTTTTACTGATGAAGAAAAGACCTCTGTGACATTTTTTCCTGGAAGCTAGCATCAAATTATTGACTTCTTTCTGTGACCTTCAGAGGATAATGATAATGCATAATTATTAATCTATATTGGAGTTGAACTTGTTACCTTTAGACCAAGAATTGTATATTTGACATCTATGTGCATGATTTATGTATTTTATTTCATTTTATTTTTATATTGCTTTATTATTTTCTTTGTGTCAAACTTATTGTACTTGAATGGTGCTTGTTTCCTAATAATTTTTGTACTTACCTCTTGGGTCATTTGTAAGCAGACATGGAGGATTCATATAAACAGTTGTAAGGGTGGTTAGGAACTTTAGGATAAGAATTATATGCAATTCAACTACTTTAAAATTGATGATGGCCACAAGAAAGTGTGACACACATATTGTACCAGAACAGTCAATAGCTCTTTTAGTGAGCAATTATGGTGTATAGCCCAGGCAAGTAACTCTTCCTTGTATAAACTTCCAATTTTATCTTGATTCTTAGTAACTTAAAATCAATGAGGTACATATCCCGGGTTCACATGGAAAGGGTTAGCTATTCTTCACTTAGCAACAGATTTGAGTTACTATCAACTAAAAGGTTTAGAAATATAAAACAGATTTTATAGTCTTAGATTCTTAGATTTTTGCCTTTATAAATGAAACCCAGGTACTACATGGATATACAACTGTGAAGTTATGTAGAAACCATACAGTGGTGAAACCAGTTCTCATTGCCAACCAGAGGAAGTCTTAGAACAGACCTGAAAGACACACACATAGATTTTTTTTAAATGACATCGATTCTTCCATTGAAACTGAACACATTATTCTGAGTCAGGTATACTTGGTTGCTGAATCTCTCATTACTACCTTTGGATAAATGAGCAAAGGAAATGTTTTCTTTCCTGCATTCCTGCAAAAATATGCTCTTATATCTCCAACACTTAGCAGGATGAACTGGCTAATTAATCCCAATTAAACAAAGACGTAAACCAAACACGACAGAAGATCATGTTCACATAAGTGGTTGTCTTTTCTCTCATCTCCGGATGTGAAACATGCAAGAGATTTATTAGAATATTCTTTGTCAAGATCTTCAGAACAGAGGGTTCTGAGAATGGACATGATTAATATATAGTAATCACATACTGTCTGTTTAACCAGCTTTTCTTTTTTCACTGAAAATAATGACTACTTAAACGAAATTAATAATTTTTCCCTATTCTCCAGGCTAACCTTGGTTGGTTGGTTGGATTCAGTTACCTGCTATTATTATAGTTCTATTAAAGCACAGATGGTTTAGTGGCTTACAGAAATGCTGCTATAGCAGGAACTACCTTTTCTGAAGTCAAATAGAGCAATTGGTGGGGTTGTTCCCTCTGAAGTCTTTTATTTCCTTTGAAGTAGTAATGTGCTTTGTCATAAACATGCTAATGGCCAACCTATAAGGCTAATTTCATTATCAAATACAGTTTAACAAATATGGATATGTCAATTAGCAATCAGACTGCAAAGAAAGTAATATATTGTAATATTCAGTGTTTGAGAAGCATAAGAAATAACACTTGAATATTCTTCTTGGGGACCAATTTCTGTGGACATATCTTCATTGTGTATTCAACACATGTAAAAATATGTGAACCTTTTGACCCAATAACTTAACTACACATATATTTATCCTAATGAACAAATAATGAGTGCATGAAAAGATATTTCTAAAACACTATATACCATATCTTTCTTTTTAATAGTGATAATATATAAAACAATGTGAAAGTCAATAGTACGACAATTATGATATCAATTATATATCATAAACAAATTAGTCTTAAAAATAATGGAGAAAAATATTAAAAACCATAATAAGACACTCATGATAGTTTCTATGAAAAGGGTGTGTTAGGAAGCCATATTTCCAGTGTGAGTTTTATTTAAACGGAAATTGCATGTTAAAGACTAAAACATATGCATGTTTCAGAATATTAATTGAAATTATCTCTGGGTCAAGGTTTATTGGGTAACTGTCACCATTGATATTTATTTTATAAATGTTTTCATGACATTTTAAATTAGAAAATAAAAAAAAAGTCCTATTTCAAACCAAAAAAAATGTCATTCTGCAGATAAGTGGTACATTATTGATTGTGTAGAGCCCTGAAAAGTTGACATCACTTTATAAATGATGTGCTTAGAGATTTTGTTTTTGCTTTTATGTTAGAATGTGGAATACAATGGGCCAAACCAAAATGCCATGTACCTGCCTATGAGACAGATAACTTGGAAGAATGTCTTATGGCTTCAGAATTAACTAAGGAGAATGTCCCACAAGATGTGTGCTGTGACAAATTAAGAACCACCCATCAACATATGTAGAATATAGTTATCCTCAGTTTTCACAACTTTCACCTCTAAATTTAGACAATACTCATTGCTTGGATCTTTGGAACCTGATGTGTGGAAAGATCTGTCTTGGGAACAGAGGGCTTGATTTAGGTATTCAGCCTGGGTCATATGCTTTAGTACATTTGTTATAAATCTTTATAATAAAATATTGGGAATAAGGCTAGATAAAAACAAAATGATAACTTGTTCACACTTTTCATTTGAATTTGCACATACATCATTGATCTCCCTTGGGAACTCTACAGAGAGAGGGGAATGTGGTTAGTGGTAGAATTAATTTATTTTTCAGCTTGCTAGCAAAATACCCTAAAAATCTCATCCGCATTTCTGATACAAATTTAGGAAATACAAGTCTATCAATTAAAGAAAAAACTACTGGAAATCAATTTTAATTCTCTGCCTTTCTAACATCTCTACTGGAATATTATTTATTATATGACAGGTGCCAAGAATACTTCTTGGAATTTAGTAGGCATTCCATAATTTGTTAAATAAATTGCATAGATCAATGAAAAATGAATCCATTAGATTAGACAATAAGAGATTATTAGTGACCACTACTAGAATCCTTTGCTGTGCGAGTAGAAATTCTGGGTTGCTGTGAGGTATTAAGTATTTGGGAAATGAGGAATCACTTAGATTTTATAAGATTTTACTCTGTATCTCCAGGATGTTTCCACAAACTTTGATTTTTTTTCTGAGTCTTATACGTTATTTAAACTGTCTTTTGATTATTCAACTGACTTACTATCCCTCTATTAAATGGCAAGACTTCAGAGCCGCTCCCCTAACATGTGTCCCTTGGGATTGTCCAAAGAGGGAGACATTTATTCTCACTTTTAACACCTCCTACATTGTTATGCTACCTATTCCTTTCTCCAGTGTTCACTATTCTTTCCACCTTGCAGGGAAATGGCTTTCTATTATGGTATTCAGTGTCTTTGACAGAAGGTCCCACATTAAGGTTTAGTGACTCTAGGGACACAAGTCTTTCATTTTATCATTATCTTTCTTCTTCCCAGGATATCTAGGTGCTCCCTGGGGACTGAACTGAAATGGTTTCAAATATAGCCTCATACTTGACCTAGAATCTGCTGTCTCTGAAACTTCCAATGCTGGGCTGCTCAGACTAGTCTACCATACAAGTTTACTTCCCAATTTAGCCAGGGGCATCCTTGGAAGTCAGGACTCCTTCCTATATAATTTGGCTTCTTTGGGGAGACATGGCATATCATAGCATATCATCCTGTTTATAATATTATAGTTTGTTCCTCATAGGACTCCTGGGCATTAAACAAAATCCTCTTATTGTTTTGTTTTTGTTTTTTTATTAGGTACCCTTGAGCATTCCAAATCAATTACAGAATCACCATCTGACTGGAACATAGAGAGAGGCACTGTGGTGCTGTCACTTTCTCCAATCAATCATGCATCTCCACTTTGATGCAAGTAAGACATTTTTTTGGATGTTTAAAATTCAAATACCTTTGCTTATAACTCACCCCTCCTGCAAAGGATTTAAGCTAATTTATAACAAAAGTCATATCTAACAAATTAGTCAAATATATGACATCAGAACCAAGTAAAGAGGTTTCCAAATAGATCAGCACAGGTAATGTGATCGATATTTATCTCTAAGCTTTCAGGAAGCCACAGTAAAATGAGAGACATACATAAGATGCATGACTCAAGTTATTAGAAAGTAGAAACCATAGCTCTTTGGACAAAACAAATATGTAAATAATTTTAAACTTGATTGTAAATGGATGCACTGAGTGACAGAAAATGTCCTCAATAAAATATTAACACAATTAGAACAATTAATTGAAATGCTTAAGAAACAAGTTGAGTTTGTCAAAAGTATTTTTGCTTTAGAATCATTCAGATTGATCATGATCATACAAAACATTGTATTGTCAAAACTGACTAGCCTACAAAGATTTTCATCTCCTTGTCATGAAGAATTGGCTTATTAGATTCAGTATATATTTCTTGTGTGCTTACTATTAGTCCAGCAGCCTCTTATATGCTAAGAGGGACGGCAGGTAGTTTAAGCTGGGGGTTTATCATATATGAAACTTCCATTTTTTTATGTTATTTTCTCAGTAATAGGAAAGAAGAATTGCATATTTTTTATTGAGTAGGGATTAGTGGTGTATGCAATGATAAAAAGCAAGAATTCATTTTTTTTTTTTTTTTATTTAAAGGATTTGATCGCTGCAGGATAGAAGGTAAGAGAGTAATCAAGAATGTTGCTCATGATTTTGGCCTTACCTCTGGAAGAATGGTAGTGCCAACTACTGAAATTGAAACATGGCTAGGAAAATCACAGAAACCCCTTTTGGGCATGTTAGGTTAGAGATGCCTACCAGACATTTATATCCTACTTATCCTTTGTAACATTTGATGGTGTATTGTATTTAATCACTTCAAAAGCTTTCCTTTTTTTTTTCTTTTCTCTTTTCCTCTAATTGTTATTTCTTACCACTTCAATGATCCTTTTCTCTTGTGACCATCTGTTTTCCTATGTTATCACAAACACAGGGAACTTCAACCACTGTCTGGATGCTAATGCACCACAGTATATCTTTTTAGCATAGATCTTTCTCGTGAACTCAACAGACCCATTGATTTAATTGAACCTCATACTAAACTTTTCTCAAACTCAACTCACCAACTTTGCCCAAATCCTTGTTATTCTTTTTTTAGTGAGTAATACTAAATATCGAGAGTTAACTGTGTATCAGATACTCTGCTAAGCATTTTATGTCCATTGATTCATTTAGCCCTTACAACAACTTACAAGGGTAGATGTCATCCCACTTTACATATGAAGAAATTGAAGCGCTTAGTGACTTACATAAGTGGCAGAGCTGGGGTCTAAATTTAGGTAGGTAATCCTCTCCAGAGTCTAGATTCTTAACCTTTAAGCTATAGAGCACCTTTACTATCACCATCTGTTTAATCAATTATGTTAGGAATCTGGGAATCATTTTAGTCTTCTTACTCTTCATATATATGCAATACGTTACCAAATCCTCTTAACGGATCTTAGATCTGTCTCCTTTGTTCTGTCCCCATTGCTAATGTGTCACTTTAAATCTTCATTATTTCTAACCAGGACTATTTCCACATCTTCCTCTGTCTTCAATCTTTTATCTCTTTAATAGTGCTGCAAACAAGTTTATATAAAATGAAAATCTTATCATATTCTTTACCTACTTAAATCCATCCATTATCTTCTCATTGACAAGCAATATGGTCAAGTGGTTAAGAATTCAGGCCAACACATATGAAACTAAACCCATTTTGCTATTTATTTTATTTATATGTAAGTTTACTGAGAGTCTCTACCCTTAATAGCCACATCTTAAAATGGAGTTGATAGTAGTACCTATGCTGCAGATGTATATGGAGCATTAAGTGAGAGAAGGCATGCAAAACACTTAGGAGAGTGTGTAGCACATAGCAAAAACATAATGAGTGTTGCTGATAATTTATTGTTGCTGTTGTTGTTTTAGTGTCTAAGGCAAAATTCAGTCTCAGCCTGGCATGAGAGCCCCAAAGCATCTATCTCCTCCTTCAGTCTTACCTTGACTTACTGCATTATTCCTTATACCCACTACACCAGTGAAATACCACATGTTTCACACATCTATGCTTTTGCTCAGTTTCCCTTCTTGCCTGGAACTATGTGTCCTAGCTTAGACACATGGCAAAATGTCTCTTATATTTTTAAACTTGATTTAAAAAATATATCACCAAGTCCCTCCTGATTCTTCCTTCTCACTCTACTAAGGATTGAGTATTTTCTCTCTGCTGTCCTTTCTCTACACCACAAATTTCTCTACTAGTACCCATGGCATTTAAAGGCAGTATTTGTTCACATATCATTATTCCTCTTTCATACCCTAAACTCTTCAGCATCAAAGAGTTTTATTGACCTTTGTATTCCCAGGAGAGAGCACAATGCCTAGAATGTAATAGACACAAAAGATTTGAGAAACACACGAAAAATAGCCATGTCACTCCACATGAGGCCTAGATCACCAGCCAAGCTATCAGTTAGTCAAGGACACATGAGTAAACCCATTCTAGAACAATAGCACTGTCAAGTTGAACTGCAGACTTATGAGAAATAATTCATGGACACTTGGTGTTTTAAGCACAAAATTTGGGGTGTTTGTTTCATGGCAATAACTAACTGAAACAGATCATAAATAAAACACCAGGAAAAGAGAATAATTTAATTTGAGTGCTAGATTTTCCATGAAAACAATAGAAAGAGAGACTCTGGAAGAGACAGTTTGTCTTTGTCTATAGGAAAATAAAAACACTTCATGAAGGGAGTAAAAACTCACAAGATTAGGGGCTTTTCATTCCAATTATAAAAGTTCAGACTCCAGCTCATCACTCGCTCCTCCTCCATTTTCTTAGCCGCTATTGACGAACATCATCAGAGACTCGGAGGCATCCAGTTATTTTGTAATAGTGGAGCGCAACTGTGTGTGATGAGTGTCTAGGGCACAATGGAAGTCAGTATAGCTACATGTACAATGTCAGGATTTTGCACAACGCTTCCCAATTAACTTCCAGCGAGCCTGACTACAATATCACCAGCTGCTCACTCAATCAATTTCGACACATTTTCCTGAGCTAAATGGGGCTTGCATGACTGAATTTGCATGGGAGCTTTCTCCAGTTGCAATGCCATAACTAGCGGGTGAAGTATTTGGAAATGACTTTTTTTCCCTGCTTTGTGGGGCATTCTCTTTGATTTTATATCTTCCCTGTCTCTTTCTCCAACATTGCTTTGCATCTGTAAGACTTAAAAGTTTGGAATGAGTCAAAAACCAGTAATGTGAGGACTGAGATGAACTCCCCTCTTTTCATAATTTATCCATTGATCAATGCATACTTTTTCCAGATACAGACTGATTGCCTATTATGTGTAAGGTACTGTGCAAGGTGCTGGGGATACAATAAAAAATAAGAACATTCAGCTGCAGAATTAACATTTGCAGGAAGAGTCTGGAAATATAGAAGTAAACAATAGGTAATGATAGGAAGGATAGTCAGAGAAATCTCCTGTAAGAAGGTTCCATTTAAGATGAGACCTGAGGGACAAGAAAGAGTGATGGGAAAACTTTGGGAAAGAGAATTTAAGGTGGATGGAAACAGTGACAAATCTCTTTTGTGGAGAAGAGCTCATTGGGTTACAGACCTGACGAACAGCCAGTGTGACCACAGTAGAATACAGAAGTGAGAAGAGAACAGGTTGAAGAAGCTACACAGAGGGTAATTCATGCAGGGTTCTAAAGACCAGGCCAGTAATTTGGATTTTACATGAGTTGGGCACTCAAATCACTCTTTGTACTTTTATTTATTGTCCTAAGATAGTAGATCAGATGAATGCAAGAGAAGGAGAAAAGAGACTAGCAATTGCAGTGATACACGCGAGTACATGGACAAGAGACATGACAGTGCAGATGAAGGGAATGCACAGATTATGCTATGTTTTGGAGGCAGGACTATCTAATCTAACCGAAGACATGTTTTTGAGGGTGTTTTGGTGGAAAAATTATGAATATAAGCCTTAGTTTTGGCAACAGTGCTCTACCAGCCTCAAACCAAAAGTGATGATGCCATCCAGAGAGGGACATTACATCTTACCAAGATCAACAAGTGAGGTAGCCTAATTTTTGTATAGGAAAAACTAGAGCCAGATAGGTAGGGGTAAAAGTTTTTTTTTTAAATTGTTTTAATGTTTTTATTTATTTCTGAGAATGAGAGACAGCATGACCAGGGGAGGGTCAGAGAGAGGGAGAGACAGAGAATCTGAGACAGGCTCCAGGCTCTGAGCTGGCTGTCAGCACAGAGCCCGACACGGGGCTCGAACCCACGAACCGTGAGATCATGACCTGAGCCAAAGTCCGATGCTTAACCAACTGAGCCACCCAGGCGCCCCGGGGTAAAAGTTTTTATATGGGCCCAGCAGAAAGAACTATTCATATGTATAGAAATGGCAAAGATGTGCAAACTGAAATATTTCTTCAGATAAGAAATGATTTAAAATTTCCCTCAACCAACCTTTCTTCATATTTGATGTCTACTGTACCTAGGATGAGCAAATGTATGGGAAAACTAGAAGTAAGCCTAAATTAAACTTTAAAGATACAGTTCTAGGAAACACATTTGCTCTGTTCATATACATGATAAAAACCACAATGAACTAGTAGTTCCTACTGAGCAATATGCTAAGTGACTTAGTGTCTGCTTTATATTAAGTGCCAAAGTAGCTGACACTTGAATGCAAGGTGGTGCAAGGTGGAGGTGTTAGGGGTGCTGACCTCCCCGCATACACAGTTGAAATTCTGCATATAGGGGAGCTTGGATGGCTCAGTTGGTTGAGCGTACGACTCTTGATTTTGGCTCAGATCATGACCCTAGGGTCATGGCATCAAGTCCCGCATTGGGCTCTGTGCTGAACATTGAGCCTGCTTAAGATTTTCTCTTTCTCTCTCCCTCTGCTCCTCTTCCTCCTCTCCTTCGCATGTGTCTTCTCTCTCTCTAAAAACAAAACAAAACAAAATAAATTTTTAAAGAAAGAAAGAAAAAAAACTGCATATAACTTTGATCCCCCGCAAAAGCTTAACTACTAATGGCCTACTGTTGACCAGAAGCTTATAGATGAAAAACAGTAGATGAACACATATTTTTATGTCATATACTGTATTCTTATAATAAAGTAAGATAAAGAAAATGGTACTAAGGAAACCATAGGGAAAATACATTTACAGTACTTGCCAGACTTATCGAAAAAAAATCTGCATGTAAGTGGACCCACATAGTCAACCCCATATTGCTCCAGGGCCAACTGTAATCAGAAATCAAACAAATCCCAAGATAATAGAAAATTATTTACTAAAAGTAGAAAAAAGAATAACACTCCAACTGCTAGTATTCAGAAACTTTAAAGTTGAGGTAAAATGCATAAATGGAATTAAATTCTCTTGCTCTGCAACTCAACAGGCTATAATACAACTATTGAAAAGATTTATTTATAGAAGATTTGAGATTTCCTCAGGTTTAAAAAATCATATAAAAAAGACTATGAATACAAAGAACACAGAGACTTCTATAATTGTGGTAAGAGAATAATAGTCTCCCACAGATTTCCATGGCCTAATCCCTGAAACCTGTGAATATGTTACCTTACAAAGAGGATTTTGTAGATGTGAATAAGTTAAGAACCTTGCAATAGGGAGATGATCCTGAATTAGCTAGTGGGGGCCAGTGAAATCATGAGTCCTTGGGAGGGGGTCAGATATACAGAATTAGATGTAGTGACAGAACTAGATTTGAGAGAGAAAGGAAGATTTGGTAATGTTACACCATCATAGTAAGATGAAGGAAGGGGTCATGAGCCCCATGAAGAAATGCAGGGCTCCAGATGCTGGAAAATCAAGGAAACAGATTTTCCCTTTTTAGCTCTGAAGTGAAAGGCAACTTGACGATACCATATTGAACTTCTGACCCCCAGAACCTGAAAAAAACTAAAATTGTATTGTTTAAAACCACTAAATTTGTGGTAATTTGCTATCACAGTAATTGGAAACTAATACAATAATGAATAAAAGGAGGAAATGGGAAAGAAAAAACTATTATAAAAGAATAGACATTTATATAAAACTAAGATTGATGTAATATTTAAATCAACATGAGAAATTAAAAAGTAAAACTATTGGGGCACCTGGGTGGCTCAGTTGGTTAAGTGGCCGACTTCAGCTCAGGTCATGATCTCGAGATTTGTGGGTTTGAGCCCCGCATCAGGCTCTGTGCTGACAGCTCAGAGCCTGGAGCCTGCTTCAGATTCTATGTCTCCTTCTCTCTCCGCCCTTCCCCTGCTCATGCTCTGTCTCTCAATAATAAAATAAACATTTAAAAATAAATAAATAAATAAAACTATTAACAAAAGGATTGTGGAATCTGTACAATATGGTATCTTTAATATAAATGGAAAATATTCAAAGAAAACTTACAATATCAAATAAAGAAAATAATAATGCATACTAAAAGCATTTAACTAAAACATTTGGAAGTTAGCACGTAGATGTTAGATAAGGATTACTATTTAATAAGAGATTGTTTAAAAGACTAGTTTTAGTGATGCAGCCACAAAATTTTCACATTCTATAACCAGACCATTTACAGTGAAAGATCTGAAGGATTTCAGTCCATGGTCAGTAGTAACTGTTAATTGGAAAGTTCCACATAGTCAAGTCATAAAAGGAGACTGGATAATACAGATATAGTTCATAAATATATATAACCTTTAGTGTGTCTTATATATACTTTAAAGATAAATTTTCTGAACATGAAAAGAAATATTAATAATCTACCAACATAGTTGTTTAATGTAGTTTCTAGGGGCACTTGGGTGGCTCAGTTGGTTAGGTGTCCGACTTCTGCTCAGGTCATGATCTTGAGGTACATGAATTCAAGCCCCATGTCAGGCTCTGTGCTGACAGCCTGGAGCTTAGAGCCTGCTTCAGATTCTGTGTCTCCCTCTCTCTTTCTCTCTCACCCCCAACCCCTCTGCCTCTCCTCCACTTGCTCTCTCTCTCTCTCTCTGTCTCTCTCAAAAATAAACATTAAGAACATTTTTTTAATGTGGTTTCTTGCATGGTGTTTAATTTTGCTTTTAGAATATCGTGCCATGGTATTATGGTCTGGTCCTCTGATTGAGAGTTCAGGAGTAGTCTGAAATCTATGAAGAAAGAATTTCTAATGGAAAATTTCAGACAAATCTTTTATAGGTCACATTACCCCCACTGCAATACAGCCTGCTCAGCCAACGGCATGAAATACTAACTCTTTTTAAGACAATTACAAGATTTTTCTATTTTCCCTAGTTCTTTTTCATTTCAGACTTCCTGAAATAAAATGCTGAAAATGTACCTGTATATTTTCCAAGAAATGGAAAGGAAGAAAGAGGGCCTTTTATCAACAATTACCAGCAATGGCAGTACAGATCCCCAAAGCTAGGGCAAACATCTGATTAATAAAATTGAATCACTTGTAAATCAGTGGTGAAGTGTCAGGTCCTTGAATAGGTTGGAGGATTTATTCTAATGAAAGAATGGCAATAAAGAACCATTTACAACTGAAATGGGGATGGAAGTAATTAAGAGCTCCTTTGAAAACGGAAGGATAAATGAAGGAGTTGGGTAAGGCTAGAGTGTTAATAGGAGTTAACATAACAGCTGCAGACCATTCGTCTTCTTGATCGGCTAACTTTATGGATTTTTTTAAGGCAGCATTCCATTTAAAACACTATGGTAAACATAAATATTTATCCAAATGGTATGATCATAACTCCTGGAATCAGATGTCAAATATGAAAGTAACACCACATTTAAAAGCCCATGGAAACCAATTTTTCACAGTGGCACATTGAATATAATATTTGAAATTGCTAAATGCTACAATACAGAAACAGAGTATGTCCAGTTATTTAAATAAAAGTTACAGTAATTAAAATGGGTGAGGACAGATTTAAAGTTCCAATGGCTCACATTTTCATATTTAGTTAGTTTAGCTTAAATCTTACTATCTTTTCTGGCCCAATTCAATCCTTGCCTTAGACATCTTTGCCAATGTTGTCACCTCCTTATTGGGTTTATAAATTGTATTATGTTCTTTGTTTACTTGTAATAAATAGCTCATTTTCCAAAGTAGGTGTACATTTCCACACTGGCAGGGAAATAAATGTAAAATGTCCTGGTTTTGTATCCATGGAAGAAGTATTGGTTGAGAATCTTCAAGTGATTGAGAAAGAGATACATGTTTGCCTAAGCAGCAAACAAGAAAAGAAGGGAAGTATTGGCTCACTTAAACAATTTAAAGGTAGATTTTTCAGATATTAAATTAATTAAACAAGGAAGCCATTACACAGATGGCTCTAATTCTGTGGTGGCCTACATAAGCAAACCAAAATCAAACACTGTCAATGATTCAAGGTTATTAAGTCAAAACCCTGAAGACAACCAATCAGAAGTAGCGTACTAGGGTTTAAACTATAGCCAAGCAATAATTCTTAAGTAAACTCTTACAAGTTTTAATATGCCTCATTTTATCTTTAATACAAGTAATGCTGGATTAAGGGCTTAAAAAACCTTTTTATCAAAATCCAAATTTTCTCTATTGTTACCTCTTCTCATTGGAGAAGTTTGAGTTAGCTCTTACTGTATGATCCCAAGGCTCCAGGCTTTCCTTTACATACCCAGAAAGGATAGCTAGAGTATCTTTCCCATAAATATAATTGGAGAAAGATCTCATTGTTTCTCCCTGGCTCTGACTGTGATTCCCTTTGCATTTCTAAACTACTTATTTTGGCCGGAGATCTATGATAAAATGACTGGGAAATCTTAGTTCACATGTATCACATCTGAACTAGGCATGGATATAATCTAGCCTCCAACACAAGTGCTGAGGAAGAGGAGGGAAGGTGGACCCATAGAGAGAAAGGGTAGGTTCATTCATCAGAAAGAGAATGACTGTCTAGATGTACAAAAATTTTGTCTTCTGTGAAAAAAACCAAAATTACCTACCTATCTAACTGTCTGTCTATCTGTCTATCTATCTCTTATCTTTTTGGAGAATTGCAAAATATGCATGAAAATGTGTTTTAAGGGGGAAACTAAAGATGAGGAAGTAGGCTTGGGTCAAACTGTGGACAGGTCTGACTGCCAAGCTAAAGATTTGAGACATTATGTTCTTCTCAGTAGGCAACCATTGATGAAGATTTTGAGCAGAAGAATATCACCTCTAATAGGTATTTTCCCCCAATTGTTGTTAAAATATATAGCAATGAAGATAATATAAATGTTGCAATTACTCTGTGCCTGGTGTACATTTTGTATATATATTTTTTTCTCTTACCACTGTACTAGGTAGGTTAGAATAGTCATTTGAATAGAAATAGAGTCTCAGAAAAAATAGGTGAAAGGCATCAAAAGGTATAAACTTCTAGTTATAAAATAACTAAGTCATGGGGACATAATGTATAGCATGGTGACTATAGTCAATAATACTATATTGCATATTTGAAAGTTGCTAAGAGAGTAGATCTTAAAAGTTCTGATCACAAAAAATATTGTAAGTATGTGTAGTGATGGATGTTAACTAGACTTCTTGTGATGATCATTTTACAGTATATACAAATATCCAATCTTTATGCTGTGTAGCAGAAACTAATGTAATATTACATGTGAATACCATCTCAATTTAAAAGAAGACATAGTTTGTTGTAATATAGTTGTTAAACATTTTCTGATTGTCAAGACTCAGAGACACAGAACAGCGCCCCAATTCATATATCTTCTTATTGTTGTTGTTGTTTATTTTTGAGGGTGCATGGCAGTGAGAAGGAGATAGATTCTGAAGCAGGCTCCAGGCTCTGAGCTGTCAGCACAGAGCCCAACGTGGGGCTTGAACCCGTAAACTGCAAGGTCATGACTTGAGCTGAAGTCTGAGGCTCAGCAACTGATCCACCCAGATGCCCTTTTGATTCATACCTCTTATTTCAAACTGGTTCCTCTGGTGTCCCCTGTTCAAATGGAGCCTCCTTTAGAAGTCCTCAGAGGGTATTCTCTGCTCACGTTTTTGGAGGGCCTCCTGCAAACCTGCTTCCCTTTACCTGTTTATTCTCTCTTGTTCCAAAATGTTCTGCTGCTGCTGAACTTCCACCTATATCATTGAATCTGTTTTCTTTAGAGCCTTGGATTTCAAACATTGTTTTCAAGGCATGTTGTAACTTTTCACATTAATAGTGATATTTTCAAAAGCTAGAGACTGCAAAGGCCAGTTCTAAGATAATAATTGTCAGTGTGCATTGTACAGAGTGGTTGAAAGAACTGTTTTGCAGGTAAGGTAATGAAAATAGGAAGGTCAAATAGTTTGCCTAGCAATACCCAGTGTGGGAAGCAGATCTGGAGTAGAGGCACTTGGTTTTCTAGCTCAGTGAGTTTTCTATTTTGACACAATTCTTACTTTTAAAATAAAACAATTTGTCTCTGAGATATTTTCTCTGAAAACCTTTCCTAATAGAAGCTAATGAGTCTGATGTGTAAAATAACATTAAACACAAAGGCAAATTTAAAGAGAACTAGTACTTTGTCCTTACAGATTTGTACATTTGGAAACAGAATGAAAGGAACTTCTTTTATGTCAGTGCAAAATTTTGTTTTATCAAAGTTTTTTGCTAAAGAGAACATCACCAGATATTTTAATTTTTTAATGTTTATTATTTTTGACAGAGAGAGGGTGCACATGAGTGCATGCACACAAGTGGGGAAGGGACAGAGAGAGACAGGATTTGAAGCTGGCTTCAGGCACTGAGCTGTCAGCCCAGAGCCATATGCAGGGCTTGAGCTCAAAAGCTGTGAGACCATGACCTAAGTTGGAAACTTAACCAATTAAGCCACCCAGGTGCCCCCATCACCAGATATTCTATTCTATTTTATTTTATTTTTTGAGTATTGGTAATATTTTAAGATTTCTTTTTTGTATATATAATTTATTGTCAGATTGGTTTCCATTCAACACCCTGTGCTCATACCAACAAGTGCCCTCCTTAGTGCCCATCTCCCACTTTCCCCCACCCTTACCCCCAATCAACCCTCAGTTTGTTCTCAGTATTTAAGTCTCTTACGGTTTGCCTCCCTCCCTCCATTTCCCCCTTTCCCCTTCCCCATGGTCTTCTGTTAAGTTTCTCCAGGTCCACATATGAGTGAGAACATATGGTATCTGTCTTTCTCTGACTGACTTATTTCACTTAGCATAATGCCCTCCAGTCCCATCCATTTGTTGCTGCAAATGGCCAGATTTCATTCTTTCTCATGGCCAAGTAGTATTCCATTGTATATATAAACCACATCTTCTTTATCCGTTTGTCAGTTGGTGGACATTTAGGCTCTTTCCATGATCTGGCTATTGTTGAAAATGCTGCTATAAACATTGGGGTACATGTGCCCTTATACATCAACACTCCTGTATCCCTTGGGTAAATTCCTAACAGTGCTATTGCTGAGTCATAGGGTAGTTCTATTGTTAATTTTTTGAGGAACCTCCACACTGTTTTCCAGAAGGGCTGCACCAGTTTGCATTCCCACCAACAGTGTAAGAGGGTTCCTGATTCTCCACATCCTCGTCAGCATCTATAGAATCCTGATCTGTTCATTTTAGCCCCTCTCACCAGTGTGAGGTGGTATCTCAGTGTGGTTTTGATTTGTATTTCCCATTGATGCGTGATGCTGAGCATCATTTCATGTGTCTGTTGGCCATCCATCACCAGTATTTAAATCCATGTCAAAAATTATCCTGTGATTCAAAAATGATATAAATGATACCATAGAAATGTAGTGCAAATGGAAACCATACTATTGCTTTGTTTAACTTATTGAAAACATCCATAAGTTTACAACAGAGGACAAAATGTTTTAGAAAATGAGATAGTCCTTAAACATTACCAAAAGATGAAACTCCAAAGCTTGTGAGGATGGCCATTGCTCCAATGTCATAATTATACTGGGCTCACTGAAAATTTCTAAGTGACTTCCATGCTCTGGGAATTTCATTTTCTCATTAAAGTCTAGGAATATCAGCTCTCTCATATGCATCTCCTGTGCTAGGGCCAATGGCAGAAATGGTTGAGGGACAAGAGTTTTGTATTGTGCCAAATGCACGACAGAGGAAATAATCAGATAATGAGTATAGGCCAGCAGTGAAAGTGAATGGAAGAGTGAAGTGAACAATCAACAAAATAACTGCTGTCACTCTTGACATTTCCAATTCTTAGACTTTAAGGGGGTACCAATTAATACCTGAAAATAAAATTTAAAAACCCACTTAAAGGCTATTATATAGTAATGAAAAGACTTGTTAAAGAGCCTGGAGTACCAGTAGCCTTATGACCTAAAACAAGATGACTTGCCATTATCCTGATATTGTACCTCGTGCAATTAGCGGAAGTACCAATTAGTCCCTAGAAATGGCAAATCAGGTATATGTTCAGCTTTCAAATAGGCAACTGAATTGGAAGAAGCAGAGAAAGACTGACATGTTACAGTATAAAGCAGCAGGAAACAGATTTAGACATAAAACAGCTTCTTATTACAATTTCATAAAAAGAGAAACAGCCAGAAAAGGATTGTTTTAAGTAAAAAAAAATAAATAAATAAAATAAAAACCAGTCTCTAATAACATATTCTATCATCCTGTATCTCTGTCGTGTGCTTTTCCATGTAAAAATTGCCCTCATTTTATAAAATGAAATTTAATTTCTATTATGTGAGTTTGGCTTTGCTCTACAAATTCTAATACAGCACTCAATGCTGGAATAATTATATTCTGAAAGTAAAAGAAGCCCACAACATTATCACACCATATTATAATCCCTCTGGATTATAATTTTGTGAGGATAAATACATAAAGGTAGGTCATCTGCTCTAAAAACAATCACACTTTCCAGTGGCTTAATATAAAGAAAGTTAACTTCTCATTCATGGCATAGTCCAAGGTCGGGGGAGGTCAGGGGAGACTGCTCCATGCAGTCATCAGAAATTCAGGCTTTTCTCATTTGGATTCTCACAGTCCTCTTGATTACTCAGGCATAGAGGAAGAAAAACAGAGAAGGACTGAATGGGAGAATTTTATGGGCTCAGCCTGAAATGGCATAATTTATTTCTATATGCATTCTATTGTCCAGAACTCAGTCACATGATGAATTCTGATTACATGGAAGACGGAGAGATGCATTCTAGCTAAATGCCAGGAAGGAAATGAAATGAGATTTGGTGAGCACATGGCCGTCTTTGCTATAGCCCCACCTCTATTCATCAAATGTTTATTTTACTCTATGCACCACAGCTCAGACAATGCTTAGCACTATGCCAAGTAAAAGATACCCAACACATGCATGCTATCATTTCTTGAGAACTTTTACATGACGAGCATTGTGCTTAGATGTTTCAGTCATTAATTCATTCAGTCCTTCATCCAAATATTTATTTGGCATTTATATGAGGCATTTTCTGTGCAATATGCTAAATATGATAAAGACAATGTCTTTGCTTTGCTCCTTGGAGTTTATGGTCTTAAGGGGAATATACATTTTAAATGTGATTGATTGATTGATTGATTGATTGATTTAGAAAGAGTGAGCAGGAGAGGGGCAGAGAGAGAGGGAGAGAAAGAACCCCAACTAAGATCCACACTGTCGGGATGGAGTTGGGTGCAGGGCTCAAACCCATGATCTGTGAGATCATGACCTGACCCAAAACCAAGAGTCAGACGCTTAAAGGAGCCACACAGGGGCCCCTAATATGTGTTTTTAAAATACAGACTGAGAAGTTCTAAGAATTTTTTATAGTTGCTAATAGAATAATTTGGAGGAAAAGCTATCTATTTTTAAATTTTTATTGTTACATATATTTTAAGGACAAGCTATTTTTTGCCTATTTAAAATAAGTTTTAATGCTTATTTTTGAAAGCAAGAGAGAGAGACAGAGAATGAGTGGGGTAGAGAGAGAGGGAGACACAGAATCTGTAGCAGGCTCCACGCTCTGAGATTTCAGGCACAGAGCTCAACATGGGGCTCGAACCCACAAACCGTGAGATCATGACCTCAGCCAAAGTCAGACACCTAACTAACTGAGCCACCCAAGTGCCCCAAGGACAAGCTATTTTTTAAGAGTAAGTTAAGAACATTCAAGTAAGATCTTTGTGGAGATGTTTAAAAGGAGACTTAAAGGGTGAGAAGAAGCAGTTTTGTGACAAGTCCAGGGAAGAGCATGGAAGGTAAGGGAGCAGTAAGAGAAAGGTCTTCGTGTGGGAATATGAGCTGAGTGTGCCAGAGGAAAAAGGAAAGATCTCTGGTGCTAAACCACCATAACTAGGAGAAGGCTATCAAGGTGAGTGTGAATATATCAAAGACCAAGCCAGGTTATGGTATAGAGACTGGATTTTATTCTAAGGGTAAAACAATAAAAAAAAAAAAAAAAAAAAAAAAAAGAACATTTCAGGCAAGGGCTTGATCTTACATATTCTTTTAAAGTCTCTTCAGGAGTTTGTGAAAAGGGTTGAAAGAAGGGCACAGATGGAAGTTGGAGATTTTAGTAGTTCAAATACATTATGATAAACATTATGGTTTGTACTTGGCAGTGGAAAAATTGAACAAATTAAGACTCACTGGTTCATTCATACAGAAGGCAAGGGAACTGAGGACAGCTATCATGTTTCGGATTTACTCATCTGTGGGAATGGTGGTATCATAGTGAGATGGGTAAAAATGAAGAAGGAAAAAGTTTAGATTTGTGCCCCTTGGAATCTAGATATAGTTACAGAATTAACAAAAGACTTCACCAGGATGTATCTATAATCATCAATATGTTCAATGATAGACTTATTGGAAGATTTCTCTTTTATTTCCTGGAATTACAATTAGAAGTGACTTATTAAGGGGGGATTCTTAAGGGAAGTGCATGACTCTTAGTAGACTAGAAAGTAACCTTTCTATAGTTCTGGTGGCCTGAAGAATAGTTTGCCTTCAGGGTCAAAGCTTGCAATCTCCTTTCTGTCTTATGGAGAGCTCCAGTTTAGCATGGGATATGGACAAACATAAAAGTGAAGAAAGTAATAAGTTCAAAAGGAGTTGGAATGGTATATATATTAGAAAACTGCCATTTGAGTTGAGCATTCAGTAGGAGTTCATTAGCTGTGAGATCATGAGCTGAGCCAAAGTCAGATGTTTAACTAAAGGAGCCACCCAGGTGCCCCTAAAGAAGAAGATATTAATTAATGTTCTAATAAAACTCTTCTAAAAATAAGAATTATGTGGGGTGCCTGGGTGGCTCAGTCAGTTAAGCGTCGGACTTCGGCTCAGGTCATGATCTCACAGTCCGTGGGTTCCAGCTCCAAATCGGGCTCTGTGCTGACAGCTCAGAGCCTGGAGCCTGCTTCAGATTCTATGTCTCCCTCTCTCTTTCTGCCCCTCCCCCACTCACTCTCTGTCTCTGTCTCTCAAAATAAAGACATTAAAAAAATGAGAATTATGTAACTTTAAAAATCACTCTATCATGTTACCCACACTTGTTATTTTTCTTTGAGGTCTTACTTTTCTCACTATTTTAAATAATCCTGTTTTTTCATTTAGTAGTCTAAGAGCTATCCATGTATGTGAGAACTTATTGTTTTGAAATAATATACTTACTGATTTTTTTACCTGATCTTTGAATTATTAGGCAGAAGTTGAAATTCCTCATGATGATGATCAAATTATTTTCTTTTTATAAATCTGCCACTTTTCTCTTTATATGGTGAGTCTATACTATTAAGTATGTACAAATTTCCAGTTACAGTTGGCCCTTGAACAACATAGGGGTTAGGGGCACTGACCCCCTACACAGTCAAAAATCTGCATATAACTTTTGACTTTCCAAAAAGTTAATTACTAATAGCCTGCTGTTGATTGATTTAGAAACCTTCCCAATAATCTAAACAGTTGATTGATACATATTTTGTATATATATTATATGCTGTATTCTTACCATAAAGTAAGCTTGAGAGATGGTAATGTTATCATCAAGGAATGTTATCATCATCTCATTTCCTTATGAGAAATCATAAGGAAGACAAAATGCATTTATATTACTGTATTCTATTTTTTTTTAATGTTTTATTTATTTCTAGGAGAGAGAGAGAGAGACAGCATGAGCAGGGGGAGGGTCAGAGAGAGAGGGAGTCACAGACTCTGAAACAGGCTCCAGGCTCTGAGCTGGCAGTCAGCACAGAGCCCGATGCGGGGCTCGAACCCACGAACTGCGAGATCATGACCCAAGAGAAAGTCAGACGCTTAACCGACTAAGCCACCCAGGCACCCCAATTACTGTATTCTATTTATTGAAAAAAAATTCACACATAAGTGGACCTGCATGGTTCGAACTAGTGTTGTTCAAGGGCCAACTATTTTATGTTCCTGGTGAACTAAAACATCTTTATGTTTTAGAGATGGCTTTTATAAAAAGCACACATCTGGATTTTTAAAGTCCCATCTAAGTTTTGTTGTTGTGGTTCCTGGAGAATTTATTCCATTCATACATTGTAATAAGTGAGAGATTTGCACTGAACAGCATATCTGATTTTGCACTTTGTCCTTTTTCTTAGCTTCTTTTAGATTGATTATTATTTATTATGCCATTTTTGCCTTGCATGTCAGAAAGCTGTATACACTATTCCTGTTAATTTAGAAATCACATAAGAGTTTCTTAATCTAAATCAAAGGTTAATGGTTATCTGTGCTCTCCTTAAGAATAATAGAAAGTCTTTTAAACTTTAAATTCAATCACTCCCACCTAAGTTGTTCCTATGTTCCTAATTATTTCATTTTTTTAAATATAAAAGGCAGAATTTTCTTGATTAATACAGTCAATATCTCTTTAGATTTATGTAAAATTTTATTTTCTTATTTATCATTCAACTTTGACCTCAGATTTCCATTCTATGTTTCACTGTCTTCTAATGAAATTAAATCCCTTAGAAATCCCTCTTATCAGGAAATATGGCGAAGTCTCAACTCTTGTCTGAAAAATAACTTTGTGGTATTTGGTGTTGACAGTTGCCTTGATAGATATGAAACATCTGTAATCACATTAACAATGTTTTTCCTTTATTCTGATTTTTAAAAATTAGCTAGCAGTCATTATTTCGAGGTAGCATGACTTCCATTGCTGACACATTTCTTCCACTGTGCTGCATACTTAGTATTTATTTCAGGTCTTTCTTTCACGTTATTACTTCTCTTGTAGATTCTTTTTGATATGTTATTCAATATCACACTGTTTATAATTTTCCTTACACTATTTTTCATATCTTAATGGAGCATACAGTTTTTGAACTGAACATTTCAAAAACGTTTTGCCCGAACACTTTTGTGATCTCCTTCTCCGTTAGTTTACTTTTGTTTTCCATTTTTACTTTTTAATTAAAAAATTATTTTAATGTTTGTTTATTTTTGAGAGAGAGACAGAGTGCGAGTAGTGGGGCAAGGGCAGAGAGACAGGGAGACAGAACCCGAATTGGGTTCCAGGCTCTGAATTGTCAGCACAACTGTTGGATGCCTAACCAACTGAGTCATCCAGGCACTGTTCATTTTTATTTCTTTAAATAAATCTTCTTTTCAAACATTCTAAACCTGGTAATTCCCATACCTGAAGTGTTTGGATATCTGGTCTGGTATTGGCTTGTTTCTGCCTGTTGGACTCAGGGTGCCTTGTTTTCTGCCACATTTACAGTGTTGATCCTGTGAACTGTTGTTGTCCAGGTATGAAGTGAGGGCTATGGATTCTTTCAAAAAAGGTTTGTGGTTTCTTCTGCCATAGCCCTATGGGTACTGTCAGTCTAGTACTTCTTTCAAATAAGCTTTTCATTTCAAATCATTTTAGTTTAAGTAACAGGTGTAAATTTAGGCTGCAAACACTTATGGCCTAGAGAATTCTAAAAATAGACTTTTTTTTATATGTGTAATTTTTCTTTACTCCTCTTCTCTGTTTTCTCTTTCTTCTTTCTCCTCCTTGTCCTTGTTTGGCTTCTAACTATCTCTGGGTATGGAAAAAGCAGGGTTATTGCCAGTTCCCTCAGTGAGATTTTTTGCCCGTGTTTCCTATTATTCACCGTAAACTGGATAAACTCTAGGTTTTCTTCTATTCATGCTCTGTAGAGCTTTAAAAATAAACTCAAAGTTATAGGTCATTGGAAAATGCCCTCACAATGAAAGCCAGCTTGAATAATTCTGTTGTTTCTCTTGGATCATGATCTCATATTGGTTTTGGCTAAAAGACACCTTACTATATTGCCTGCTTAGCAGTTAAATTTCAAAAGTTCATTCTAATATTTTCCCTAGAATTTTTACACGTTTTCTGGAGGAAGGTCAATCAGACGATATATCCTGCAATGCTACCAAAAGGATAATTTGGAGGACAAGACCTTCATGGTGAATTTGAATTCATTTTTTTTTTAAGTAGGAGGTTTAAAGTATAGACAAATCTCTTCTACTTTGAATTTTACAATTCGAAAAGAGCAGAGGAAACTATACTCGCTTGGAAGAAGTAATTAACAATAAAGTAAATACATATATATGTAGCGGCAAATAACGAATGGGTTTATGTAGCTGAAAGCAAAATAAATTTCAACTGAGATTCAAAAGGATCTTGCTCTCATAAAATCGCTGAGCCTCTGCATCCTTTTGTTGTCGTTTTGCTGTTGTTATTGTTCCTGAATTATAGAAAAAAAATTAAGACCAGGCCAGCAGCTTGAAAAATTATCAATTACATTTTCTCATTAGCTATATTTGGCTCCTTAATTGGCCTTTTTGACTGTGTAATTTCAAGTGATAATTATTTGTGGCACTAGCCCATTCCTATATCAATGTTATCTCTTAATTAATTCAAGAAATTGACTTAACATTTTTTTCTATCTTCAGACACAGAAGTAATTTGTGAGTTACTATTCCTTAGACAGCACAGTCAGCAGCACTTTGAAAAATGACAGTAAGAAAGTCCAATCTCACAGACTTATACCACAATAGCATTGATAATAATCTCAGAGAAGCTCTGCTAAGGAAGAATTGTACATATTTGGTGTGAAATAGAAAATCATGGGGTTATAGATTAGAGAAGGAGAGAAACATGAGAAAAAAATAGAATGTTCATTCATCTTCAGCAGAGAACTTTCAAATCTCAAAACTATAGAATTGTAATGGATGCAAATAATTAATATATATGAATACTAAATATATACATATAAAATGCTGAGTGTTTCGGTTTTAATAGAGAAAGCTAGCAATGAGTGCTTTGCATTCCTACATTTCCCATTGAACTGCTAAAATCAGGGAAACATACCAAAGGAAGCAGGGTCTCAGTGGACAGTAATTTTCCAAACCTGAATAGGAATTTCCACTCCTCAAGGTAAAAATGAGCTAGTGAGGAGACAAAGTATTATGGTCCTCTAAGGAAAGAAGGTAGGAGATTGCCACTCAGTCACCATGACTTTGGATTCTAACTTCAGAACCTACTTCCCTTACTCAAATCTCTTTCTAAAGCTGTCCCAGTCCCTTGCTCTCTTCCCTAATTCATGACTATTACTTTTCTTATATCCACTCTTCAAGTATTTTTAGAGGCAACTCAGTACTACAAAGGGTGGAGATGTTTCTGTAGCTGCTAAATTGGCAGTAAGGAGAGATGAGCCCCAGAAGTTTCCTCAGAACAATGTCTTGGGGGATTAGTGTTTTAGAGTCACTTTGGTAAGGAAGGAAACCCAGGATGCTACAGAGTAGCCAGGAGAAATCTTGTTAGAGCAAGATGTCAGAAGACCTCACATTCCCTCTGTAGTCTAGCAAATGTAAATCAGAAAATAATAAATTAGAAAAAGAAACCTTTAGAGTATACATCTCAAATCAAACCCTAACATAATGAGAAAATGTGATACTATAGACAAATTTTCATAAAATCTGGAATAAGACAAAAATTGAACAATGAGTTAGAAGCAAAATCCAGTGTAATAAAGAAAAGTGGTGTGTACTAATTGAAAAGCAAGGACCAAAACTATTATTGAGAAAATGACTTTATACTGAGGACAATCCAATGGAATCAATAGAAATTATATTTATATATGTACATATCTTTAAAATACAGAATTTAGCAAGGGTGCTGGTAATAAAGTGAAAATAAAATATAAATGGCTATTATGTACATTCATTGTAGCTAAATGATTTCCATAAATTTATAAGAGGTAAGTCTTGGGGTGCCTAGGTGGCTTAGTCAGTTATGCCAATGACTCTTGATTTTGGTTCAGGTAATGATCTTATGGTTCATGAGTTCGAGCCCTAAATCGGACTCTATGCTGACAGTGCAGAACCTGCTTGGGATTCTCCCTCTCTCTCTCTCTCTACCCCTCCCTTGTTTATGAGCATGTACACGTGCACTCTGTCTCAAAATAATTAAACGTTTAAAAAAAAAGCAAGAAGTCTTTCATTTTGTAAATGAGATAATAAAATCCAAGAAAGAGAATGACTTTAATTTTTAAAAGGCTCATAGCCAGTAGGTGCCATAGATGCAGCTTGTACTGATTTCTTGGCCTCCAAACAGAGCAACAACAGAGGGGGATACATTTTTCTAAAGGGATAGATGAGATGTAAATGTGAATGAAGATTAAGGTACGCACAAAGGAGCCCTTCAAGTGTTAGTATTTTTATTATTTTTTTTCAGTTGGAGTGCAAGGGCCCTGTATTTTTGTATTCAAAGGAACACCTCACTTTCTTCCAAAGGAGTGACCAAGAGCTTTAATGTTCCCCTCAGCTTGACCAAACTTTAGACAGCCTCTGCCTGACTCTAGGTCTCTAACCTCCCTTTTCTTAGAGTATTTACTTTAAGAAACTTGTCAATGTAAATTTTCTCACTCTACCTCTGAGATATAAGCCTTTTTAAAAGCCTCTTGCCATTTCCTCTCCCAGGACTGTCTTTCTCAATGACTTGAGAGACATCATTTTGAAATATAATCATCGAGGAAGAGGAAGATGAGGCCTCTGTCTCCCAGCCTCTATGGGAGAATAAGAGCCAGACTTCTGTGGGCATTCTGCTTCAAGCTGTAAAACTATCTCCTGTCAGGAAAATATAAGGAAGGATACTCTTCCTTTGGGTGAATGAATTAGCAAGCACAGATGGCCTAAAACCTTCCCATTCTGCCCTCTGTTGCAGTGAGTTGAAATCAGAGTTCTGGTCTTCCTCTCCTATTACAAGAGCCTCCAGTAAAATCTTCTCTGGCTATTTAATAGTCTAGTACAATTTACTTTAACGTATCATACCACCTCTTATTTCCACAAAACATCCTGCTTGAAAACATATTTTTACAAATTATTAAAGCTACTTACTTCATTTGATCTTACCATGATTTTGTTAATAGGAAAATAATAGTTACCCTTAACATTATTTCTTTTTGTTTCTGTTTCATTGGTCTTCCTCTTGCTTCTTATGAGTTCTCTCAATCCTGCTGCAGCTGCTAATTGCAAAGGTGACCTAAAATCTGATTTGCACAATTTTGCATTTGAAAAGCCACTGTCAAATGGTCAAGTTCTTTAACAGACTAGCAGATCTTCTACCTTGTTTTCCTTTCTTAAATATCTGCACCAACACAGGCCTTAATGTTCCTCTCTGACTTGCACATGAAGAAAAGTGATATGAAGTTAGTGGGCCAACATCCTGAAAGATTAGTGTGTCCACTCTATGCACATAGTTACAACTAATTGAATTAGTCCCATGCCCTAACAAAGAAGTAAAATCAATATTATAATTTAAACTGCATTCCTGTTTAATTGGATTTTCAAAGGATACCTGGAAGAGGAGAAGAGTGGAAAGTATTTTATGTGTAAAAGTAATTAATATTTGTATTAAGTTTATATCTTCAAAATAATCATGCAGAAATTTGTGGCAATAATGTCAACTTCATTAGCCAGAGTTGATTACAGGAGCTTACTCCTTAATGACACCACTCTTATAGCCAAAGGCTTTCCTGCCTGTTGCCACTGGGCTGTCTGGACCACTCGCTTACTTTTCTAGCTCACATATTTCAGTAAGATTCAGCATTAGGATTTTCAGGGGCCATTTTATTAAGTGTGTTTGTTAAATCATATCCGCGATTTTTTTTTTTTCTAGCTCAAAAGAAATCCATCTGAAAGAACTGGATTTATTTTTATTTTTATTTTTTTTTTTATATTTTTATTTTTTATTTCTAGGAGAGAGAGAGACAGCGTGAGCAGGGGAGGGTCAGAGAGAGAGGGAGACACAGACTCCGAAACAGGCTCCAGGCTCTGAGCTGGCAGTCAGCACAGAGCCCGACGCGGGGCTCGAACCCACGAACCGCGAGATCATGAGCTAAGCGAAAGTCGGACGCTTAACCGACTAAGCCACCCAGGCGCCCCTGAAAGAACTGGATTTAAATAGTTGAACTGATAGTTCTTTCTCGGAGCTCACCTCCTTCCCATCAAGTGGTTTTAACCATAATTCCAAATATAGATTGAACTCCTTTTCATGACGTGATGTTAGAAGAGACTGTGAATTTATTAAAAAAAAAAAAAAAAAAAAAGTGGCATGACTGGGACCACAGGAGTGCATCATTTGGCATGGTGGCGTGGCTTCTCTCTTAGAACTAAGAAATTTAGGAAAGTTGAATAAAGTAGCATTTCCAGTCACATCCCTGTGTCAGGAAGACTGCGAGGGCCTGAGCTGGAAGGGGGGCAGAATACATAGACAAATTAGACATTGTCTTTAGACTCAAAAGTATTGTCTTTAATTGGGAAAAGCATAAAGTAAAAACAACAAACAAGACAGTGTATGCCAAATAAGTGGAGTAGACATGAAAATATGCAGGTATGATGAAGTAGATTTCTTGAAAACGAAGACCTGGTTCATGTATTACATGTATAACTAGACAACTGTGTTTCCCAACCATATAAGGCACTTCATCTTTGTAGGCCATAATTTTCTCATTTCTAAATTGAAAATGTTGAACTAGATTAGAATGTCTCATCCAATTCTGAAATTCAATGAAATTCAGAAGAGGGACATCATATGCTGGGATGATGTGGGCATGGATGATTATCTAAGTGCCCATGAAACATGAGATACCATTGAAAGGCTAAGTGGATATTGTTAGATAGGATACAAAAGAGGGACAAAGCATGAGCAAAAGCCAAGTGTTACTGTGTTTTGTTCAGTTTTGTGTCCATAGCGTTATTCATAGTACCTGAAACACAACAGAAAATGTCTAATACTTACTGAATGAATTAATTGGGTGGTGTGACACCTAACGGGGGGGGGGGGGAGAGTGACATCTAAAAGATCACATTCTGTATTTGTTTAATGAAGTTAATCACTGAAAGAAAAATTTGTGCAGAAACTTTCTTTAGTGACTTGTAATGGATGAAAGTGAACATTTTCCATCTCTATCCCAAATTTGTATAATTTGAATGTCAAGACCTTGTTTCAAAATTCCCAAGGTCATATATTTAGCAAATGGCAAAATTCTAAGTCAGCGTATGCAATTCCTTCATCTCTGTCAGTTTCCATCCAGAGTGAATTTCCTAATCTGTTTCTTAATTGTCCGGTGACATGCACTTCATGTTCCCCATTCTCTGCTGTGTTCCTAACTTGGGTTCTGCATTCCAGTGCAGTTTTCTAGCTATTCAGTTTTCAGAACAAATTCTCACCTGCCTGATACATGGACCATCTAATGAACTGCTTCCCATGCCCACGGGTTGTTTGTTTTGTTTTGTTTTTGTTTTTTTCCCATTCCTGTGCCACTTTTAAAACTTTGATGCCCCTTGCAAATTCTTTTCTCTGAGGCTGCCTTGGGGGTGCTTTTGACCAGTGACCTCCAGGATGAATTTTGGATACTGGAAAAAGGGGCACATTGTTTTGATTTCCCCTGAGCCTGCTACAGTTGTAATGTTCAAAACACAAGTGCCGGGAGAAGACATCTTTGCTTGCATATCAGTTCTTGGCAACAGATAAATTGTTTCTCTATAGTTTTCTCTTTGAATTTTATGTTGGATCAGTTTTTAACTTGGAGACCATTCTCTTTTGAGTAATACTTTTTCAATGTGTCACACCTTGAGATTTATTATACCAATACATCATCAGAGTGACAGCTGGCCCTGATGATGTATAGCTTAATACATCATGAAAGCAATTTCTCATTCAGGTTACATATTACATAGGAATGTTAGTGCTTGTATTTTAAAAAAATATAAATTTATGGTCTTACAACAAATAAACTTTCTAAGAGTTTGTAAAACTCTTGTACCTGTCCCAAATCTAACTGGGCAATAAAATTAGCACTGGATCTCACAAATACTGAGTGCCAACCCTTCTCTGTATAGGGACAGATACCTTCTTTATAAATGATTATTTTCTCAATAGGAAATATGTGAACTTGATAAAAAACTTTTTAAATACAAAGGATATACAATGAAGACTATCTCTTCTTTCTGTCTATATCTGGAAGCTATCTAGTACCCTTCCCAAGAGCAAAAAACTTACCAAATCTTTAAGAGATTAATATAAGAATATACTGACACCCATGTGTATATGTGTGTGTGTGTGTGTGTGTGTATAATTCCCTTCATATGCAGTCAGCAACATATTCTTCATTTTTCCCAGTAACCAGTATAAATCAGAAATAGCTTCATGTATTTACAAATAGACTTTTATTCTTTTTTGTGAGAGCATACATCATCCTATCATTCTCCCATATTCTATTTTATTTTTTTTATTTTAAAATTTTTTATGTTTATTTATCTTTGAGAGAGAGAGAGTGCGCAAGCATGTGCAGAAGTGGGGTAGGGGCAGAGAGAGAGAGAGAGAGAGAGAGAGAGAGACAGAATCCGAAGCAGGTTCCAGGTTCTGAGCTCATCAGCACAGAGCCTGACGTTGGGCTTTAACACATGAACCACAAGATCATGACCTGAGCCGAAGTTGAATGCTTAACCAATTGAGCCACCCAGGCTCCCCTTATTCTCCCACAATCTAAAGAGATATTATTGCTTTTCTATAGAATAGCCACTTTTCCTTACCATGGACAGAGTACAAACTAGAATACAGTGGAAAAAAATGACTCAAAAGAAAATGGAGTTACTTTTAAGGTTTTCCTCATATATGATACAGAACTTTATTACTCTTTTTATGATAGCATACTATTCTACTGATTTATGATTTTGACTCCAGGAGAACTCATTTTCATTAATAAGGATTTAAAAAAAATTTTTAGTTTACATGAAAATTAAATTAAGTGAATCTTACCAAAAGTGATAAAAATAGTTTTTAAGAGATAAGCTAAAAGTGGGAAGAAAGAAGAGAAAGAAACCAGAGAAACTGCAGTGTGATTAAGAACATAATACATTTTAAAAATAAATGGCAACTCTTAATAGAAGTGTCCCAATTGTTACATTCCATTCATCACCTTCTTTATTTTTACTTATTAACTTCCCTGTAAAATTTAGCTTTAGTTTCTGTCATGGACAAATTAACTATTATAGGGAAAACCGATTTTTTTATAGTCTCTCAAATAAGGAAAGGTAATGAAGAATATGAGGAATTCTAAGATGGAAAGTATCAGTCTTTAATCCATGTTGTGAAAGCAGTTACTATTGAAGGCCATATATAGAGTAGCTTGAAAAGAATAAGTCTCTCCTCAAAATCAGGTTTTAAAAAAACCCTGTGGCTATTATGATGATGATGATAAGCAAGTTAGCTCTTCCCCGTCAGTCAGGCATTTAGTTTTTGCCTTGCCACCTCCATGATTTATTCTGTATTATCTATTATGAATGCATCAGTTTCTTCCTCTAGTATTTGCCAAGTCACTTCTTTTAATACTTAGCTGTAAATATAAGTCCACAAAAGACAGAAATTTTGAAACTGTGTAAGAGATTAGTAATTTTTTGGCAAAAATACCCAGATTTTATTTTCTCCTTTCTCCTTCCTTTGACCTCCTTGGCTTATCCAACTTATGAATGCGAGAGTATATAGATATTTAACCAGAGAATTTTTAAAAATCTCCTCTTAAGAGAAGAACTCTCAAGAACTGCTGCAGGACAAGTTTACATGGTGTGTGTACACATGGGTGTGTGGGCACACATGCACTTACTTCCAACCTTCAATTCTCTTTTTTCCTTCCTACTCTTCTGCAAAAGATATATTTCTGAGTAAAAAAAAAAAAGAAAAAAAAAAGAAAAGAAAAGAAAGAAAAAGAAATATTGGAAAGACGTTAGAAGAATTTAGTTTGGAGAGGATGGGAGAGAAAGCATTTCATCTCAAAGTAGAGAAAGTCATTCTTGAGAGTAGAAGGTGTTAAGAAACAGGCTTTCAGAGAGAGAGAGGAGATGATGGAGGGGCTTGGGGAGAGTAAAGGAGAGGAAGAGAGATGGGAGAACCATGTCAGAAACAGCGTTGACTGCCAATTTGAATGGACTGGACATTCTGTAGTCCTTACTTCTTAAGTAGACTTTTAAAAAGTTTATTTTATTTTATTTATTTATTTTTTTAATGTTTTTATTTATTTCTAGGAGAGAGAGAGACACACACAGTGTGAGCAGGGGAGGGTCAGAGAGAGAGGGAGTCACAGACTGAAACAGGCTCCAGGCTCTGAGCTGGCAGTCAGCACAGAGCCCGACGCGGGGCTCGAACCCACGAACCGAGAGATCATGAGCTAAGCGAAAGTCGGACGCTTAACCGACTAAGCCACCCAGGCGCCCCTAAAAACTTTATTTTAACAGACAGTGCTTTCAGAGTAGGGTCCAGTTGAGTGATTATTCTGGCGATAAGATGGAATAATTAAAAGCAGTTATTAAGGCCCTGCCACACAGTGCTACTTTTGGAAGTAAATAACTTTTGTAAATGACATGTTTAATTGCTGCTTTAAGAAGCTAAAATCCACTCCTTCCCAATGTAATCCGGTAATCCTCAAAAATAGAATGTGTGACACCTTAGTGATCTTTGTTTTCTATGTCTGCTGATTTTGCAACGTCAAACAGTTCATAGTCAAGCTGGAACTGTAGAACAGAATGATTGATAAATTAAGTCAGGTTCTGGTGTTTAAACTCTAACACCAACACTTAACAGCTTGGGACAATTATCTAATCCTTACCCTGATCCTTACTTTATTTTTTAAAGGATTAAGTAAAGTATTATAAAAGTTTAATAAATCAGATATTAAAATTAGGGGCACTTGGGTGATTCAGTCAGTAAAGTGTCTGACTCTTAGTTTTGGCTCAGGTCATGACCTCACAGTTGAGGAGTTCAAGCCCTGCATAGGGCTCTGCACTGATGGTGTGGAGCCTTCTTGGGATACACTCTCTCCCTCTCTCTGCCACTCCCCTGCTTCCCCCCCCTCAAAAAAATAAATAACATTAAAGAAATTAAAGTTAATTTGTTAATCAGTCTTAAAGCCATCTTTTTATTTTGGTGATCCATAGTTGGCAAAGCAAGACGATGCCAATGGGATAGGACAACTTATTTTGAGTCGACTTGATAAAGTTTTAGGCAGCACCATTTTACTAGGAAAATAAAGTGCTTATATTCTGCAGACTCTGAAAAATATTTTTTGTTTAATGTACTCGGCTACATTGTTGCTGTTTATGTACCAGGGTTCATCAATAAAAATTGGACCACACAGTGCTCACTTCTGCAGCAAATATACTAAAACTGGAATGATAAAGATTAGATTAGCATAGCCCCTGCCTAAGAATGACACTTCAATTCCTGGATCATTCCATATTAAAAAAAGTGGACTATACAAATTGACTTAGTTTTCATTTAATTAACTGGATCACTCACCAGTTTGGCTTTATTGATGTTTATCCAAAGAGAGAGAGAGAAGAGATATAGCTAAGACTCTGAAATCTCTTTCTTGGTAATCTATGAACATTAAATGTAATAATGTTAGTGACAATAATGGCAAACTTTGAATGAGTCATTACTATTTATTTGACATACACATTTTTCAGTGCTTTATGCATGTTATTTAATTGTCCCAACAAGTCTGTAAGGAGAGTACTAGTGTCCATATTTTTACATAAGAACAAGAGACATTAATGCCTCATCCAAAGTTATGTAGGTAGTCCATGACATGGTCAGGAATCATAATGACACAATCTTTCACATGAGGTCTAGCAATTAATCAAGCTTTTATACATACCATCTCAGTGGGTATCAGACAGGTCAGTTTTACAATAGGATCTATTTTGAAGTTATTATGGGATACTATATTCAATATTGTTTATGATTTTCTCAACTTTTCCAAACAGTAAGATGTTTGAAAGATTATTATACCAAAATATTTACAGTATTCTGAATGCTTTTCTAAGATATATTTGCTTGAATTATATTAATATTTTTGCTGGCTAAAAGAAAAAAAATGAACTTTTCAGTGACTCATCATTTCTGTTTCAATTAGGTTCTTGTCTAAGGAAAAATAAATAGAATGAGCAAGGGAGAACCGTTTTCATTTCTGCAATTGCTATCAATTCTCAATATGTTTGAAATGTCACTGCACACTGCTTACCAACCTGTTGGTACCAAGTGAAGTCAGAATTATTAATGAGAGACCTTTGCCAACAAATGCTAGGGATAGTGAACAAAACCCTCTGTAAGTACAAATGAATATGCATTTGCTGGAATCGCATATGAAATGACAAAAGTCCTACAATGCTGTTGGGAAAGACAAAAATAATGAAGACAGTGGAAAATAATGTTCTGGTCAATTATTTTCTATCTGAAGGATAGAATTCTGGGAAAGGAGAGAAAAGATGGAAATTAAATGGGGTGAGAAAACCAAGAGATTGAGGGAAAGGACAATTCAACATTAGAAGAGACAGTGTGGGAAGATATAAAGGAATAGAAATGAACTCAAGGAAAAGAATTGGGAAAGTAAGGAAAACTAAATATAGAAAAGAGTATAAAGAATTCCATATTCTTAGCTTTATTATTATTAATTATTATTATTATTTTCTGAGAGAGAGACAACGTGAGCAGGGGAGGGGCAGAAAGAGAGGGAGATACAGAAACCAGAACAGGCTCCAGGCTCTGAGCTGTCAGTACAGAGCCTGACGCGGGATTCGAGCCTACAAACTGTGAGATCATGACCTGAGCCAAAGTCAGACGCTCAACCGACTGGGCCACCCAGGTGCCCCATCCATATTCTTAGTTTTTTCCTCATCTTATTTGAACAAACCTTCCCAGCATCATGTTACAACATGTTTTCTTTTCTACACTTTGTAATGTTTGCCATTTGGATTTCACCAGGAAATGTTTTCAGATCCTTTTTTTAATTATTTTTAAAACCTTTTTAATTTTTCATCATGGTAAGTGTACTCTTTTATCCCCATGACCAATTTCACCCATCCCTCTACCTACCTCCCCTCTGCTAACCATTGGTTTGATCTTTATAGTTAAAAGTCTGTTTTTTATTTGTCTCTCACTTTCTCTTTTTCTTTTTTCCTTTGCTCATCTGTTTTGCTTCTTAAATTCTGCATATAAGTGAGATCATATGAAATTTGTTCTTCTCTGACTGACTTATTTAGTCTAGCATTATGCTCTCTAGCTTTACCCATGTTGTTGCAAATGGCAGGATTTTATTCTTTTTTATGGTTACACAATAGTCCATTGTTTACATGTACTACATGTTCTTTATCCATTCATCTATCAGTAGACACTTGGGATACTTCCTTAGTTTGGCTATTGTAAATAATACTGCAGTAAATATAAGGGTGCATGTAATTTCCTGAATTAGTGTTTTTGTGCTTCTCGAGTAAATACCTAGTAGTCAAATGAATGGATTGTAGGCTCTATTTTTAACTTCTGAGGAATCTCCATATTGTTTCCCACAATGGCTGCACCAGTTTGCATTCTCACCAACAGTGCAAAAGGGTTCCATTTTTTTCTATCTCCTTGCCAGCTCTTATTTCTTATGATTTTGATTTTAAGTACTCTTTACAGGTGTGATGTGATATCTCATTGTAGTTTTGATTTGCTTTTTCCCTATGATGGGTGGTGTTGAGCATCTTTTCATGTGTTTGTTGGCCATCTGTATGTCTTCTTTGGAGAAATGTTTATTCATGTCTTCTGCCTATTCATTAACTGGATTTTTTTTTTGTTTTATGAGGGTGTTGAGTTCCTTATATATTTTGGATACTAACCCTTTATTGGATATATCATTTGCAAATACCTTCTTCCATTCCATAGATTGCCTTTTAGTCTTACTGATTATTTCTTTCACTGTGCGAAAGCTTTGTATTTTGATGCAGTCCCAATAGTTCATTTTTGCTTTTATTTCCCTTGCCTCTCTAGACCTATCTAGAAAAATGTTGCTATGGCTGATGTCAGAGCAATTACTGCCTGGTCTCCCTTCAAGGATTTTTATGGTTTCAGGTCTCAGGCTTAGGTCTTTAATCCATTTTTAATTTATTTTTGTGTATGGTAAAAGAATGTGGTCCATTTTCATTATTTTTCATCTAGCTGTCCAGTTTTCCCAACACGATTTGTTAAAGAGACTATTTTATTCCCATGGCATATTCTTTCCTGCTTTGTCAAAGATTAATTAGCCATATAATTGTGGGTTTATTTCTGAGTTTTCTGTTCTATTCCATTGATCTCTGTGTCTATTTTTATGCCAATATCATACTGTTTTAATTATTACCATTTGGTAATAAAACTTAAAATCTGGAATTGTGATACCTCCAATTTTGTTTTTCAAGATTGTTTTAGTCATTTTGAGGCTTTTTGTGGTTCCATACAAGTTTTAAAATTGTTCTAGTTCTGTGTAACAAAATGCTGTTGCTAGTTTGATAAGGGTTGCATTCTAACATACAGATTGCTTTGGGTAGTAAAGACATTTTAATGATATTTGTTCTTCCAGCCCATGAGCATTGAATGTCTTTCCATTTCTTTGCATCATTTTAAATTTCTTTCATCAGTATTTTATATTTATTGGGGTATAGATCTTTCACCACTTTGAGTAGGTTTATTCCTTGACATCTTATTGTTTTTGGTGCAGTTGTAAATGGGATTGTTTTCTTAATTTTACTTTCTGCTGCTTCATTATTAGTATATAGGAATGCAACAGATTTCTGTACATTGCTTTTGTATCCTCTGACTACTGAATTCACTACCAGTTCTGGTAGTTTATTTATTGATGGTGTTTTGGTTTTTTATATATAGTATCATGTCATCTGAAAATAGTGAGAGTGTTACTTCGTCCTTACTAGTTTGGATGTCTTTTATTTCTGTATGTTGTTTAATTACTGTGTCTAGGGCTTCTGGTACTATGTGGAATAAAATTGCTAACAGTGGACCTCCCTATCTGGTTCCTGACCTTAGGGGGAAAGCTCTCAGTTTTTCCCCACTGGGTATGATATTAGCAGTGGGTTTTTCATATATGGCCTTTGTCACATTGAGGTCTGTTCCCTCTAGATATATTTGCTGAAGTTTTTTATCATGAATGGAGTTGTACTTTATCAAATGTTTCATCTGCATCTACTGAAATGATCATATAATTTGATAATACTTTGTTGAGGATTTTAAAATCTATGTTGGCTTATAGTTCTCTTTTTTCTTGTGTTTTTATCAGGTTTTGGTATCAGAGTGATGTTGGTTTCATTGAGTGAATTTAAAAGTTTTTGTTCTCTTCTATTTTTTGGAATGATTTGAGAAGAATTAGTAAATTATCTTTAAATGTTTGGTAGAATTTACCTATGAAGCCATTTCGTCCTGTACTTTTGTTTTTTTGGAAGTTTTTTGATTACTGATTCAATTTCATTGCTAGTAATTGGTCTGTTCAAGTTTTCTATTTCTTGCTGCTTTAGTTTTGGTAGGTTATAGGTTTCTAGGAATTTCTAGGAATCTCTTTTAAGTTGTCTAGTTTTTTAGCACATAGGTTTCCAAAATATTCTGTTACAATTGTTTCTTTTTCTGTGGTGTTGGTTGTTATTTCTCTTCTTTCATTTGTGATTTTGTTTATTTGGGACCTCTCTCTCTTTTCTGATGAGTCTGGCTTGAGGTTTATCAGTTTTGTTCATCTTTCAAAGAACAAGTTTCTGATGTCGTTTATATTTTTATTTATTTTTATTTTTTAGTTTCTATATAATTTATTCCTCTGCTCTAATCTTATTATTTCCTATCTTTTATAGGTCTTGGGTTTTGTTCTTTTTCTAGCTACTTTAGGTGTAAGGTTAGGTTGTTTATTTGAAAATTTTCTTGCTTCTTAAGGTAGGCTGTATTACTCTAAATTTCTCTCTTAGAACCACTTATGCTGCATCCCAAAGATTTTCACTTTCATTTGATTCTATATAATTATTGATTTCTTCTTTGATTTCTTGTTTGACCCAAGAAATTACTGTTTAGTAGCATGTTATTTAAACTCCATGATTTGTGCTCATTCCATATTTTTCTTGTGGATGATTTGTACTTTCATAGCATTATGATCAGAAAGGATACACAGTATGACTTTAATGTTGAGACTTGTTTTGTGCCCTAATACATGATATATTCTGGAAAATGTTCCATTTGCATTTGAAAAGAATGTGTATTTTGCTTTCTTAGGGTAAAATATTCTGAAGATGTCTGTCAAATCCATCTGGTTTACTGTGTCATTTAAGACCACTGTTTCCTTGTTGATTTTCTGTTTGGATGATGTCCCTGTTCATGTAAGTGGGGTGTTTAAGTCCCTATTATTATTTTATTAGTCTCAATTATTTCCTGTATATTTGCTAATAGTGTGTTAATACATGCTATAGGTATTTGGGTGCTCCATTTTGGGTACATGAATATTGACAATGGTTACAACCTCTTGTTCTTTTATCCCCATTATGATTGTGTAGTGTCTTTGTCCCTTGTTTAGCCCTATGTTTTACAGTCTATTTTGTCTGATATAAATATTGCTACCCTGGCTTTCTGTTGATATACATTTGCATGACAAATGTTTTTCTGTTCTCTCACTTTAAATCTTCAGGTGTCTTTAGGTCTGAAGTGAATCTGTTGTAGGAAGCATATAGATGGGTCTTGCTTATTTTATCCACTGTCACCCTATATCTTTTGATTACAGCATTTGTTCTTTTACATTCAAGGTAATTATTGATACATGTGTGTTTATTGCCATTTTGTTACTTGATTTGTTGTGATTTCTATAGATTTCGTCTGATCCTCTCTTCTCTTTCATGGTTTGCTGGCTTTCTTTAGTGATATACTTGGATTCATTTCTCTTTATTCTTTGCATATTTATTACTGGTTTTTCACTTCTGGTTGCCATTAGATTTATATATAACATCTTTTGCATATAGAAGTCTATATAAAGTTGATAGTTTAAGTTTGAACCTATTCTTTTACTCTTCTCCTCACCATCTTTTAAATAAATGGTGTCATATATTACATCTTTTATTTTGTGAATCCCTTGACTGATTTTACAGAAATACTTATTTTTACTGATTTTATGTTTTTCTTTTTGCTTTTCACATTATCATTAATGGTATTCCCTTTCCACTCAGAGTCCCTTTTAATATTTCTTGTACATCTGGGTTAGTGGTCATGAATTCCTTTAGTTTGTTTGTCTGGGAAACTCTATAATCTCTCCTACTTTGAATGCTAGCCTTGCTGGATAGAATATTTTTGGCTGTAGATTTTTCCTTTTTAGCACTTCAAATGTATCATACCACTCCTTCTGGCTTGCCAAGTTTCTGCTCAAAAATCTGCTGATAGCATCATGGGGTTTCCCCTTATAAGTAATTATCTACTTTTCTCTTGCTGCTTTAATATTTTTTCTATATCACTACTTTTTGCCATTTCATTTACTATGTGTCTTGGTGTGGACCTCTCTGGATTGAATTTGGGGGAGGATTTTTGTGTCTCCTAAATCTGGATGAATGTTTTCCCCCTAGATTAGGGACTTTTTAGCTATTATTTGTTCAAATAAATTTTCTGCCCCTTTTTCTTTGTCTTCTTCCGATAGCCCTATAATGTGAATGTTATTACACTTGTAGGAGTCACTGAGTTCCCTGAGACTATTCTTAATTTGCATAATTTTCTTTCCTCTACTTTGTTCAGCTTGGTTACTTTCCATTACTCTGCCTTCAGGTCATTAATTAGTTCTGTTTCATCTAACTTGCTATTTATTCTATCAACTATATTTTTAATTTCATTAACTGTGTTCTTCATCTCTCATTGGTTCTTTTTTATTCTTGTGTTATGGGCCTCAACTGATGTCCTTTACTCTTTATTCAAGTTGGGTGAGTATGTTTATCACCATTCCTTTAAATTGTCTATCAGGCATACTATATGTGTTTTGCTTAGGTCTCTTGCTGTGATTTGGTCCTGTTCTTTCATTTGGGACATATTTTTCTCTCTCCTCATTTTGTCTAACTCTCTTTGTCTGTGCGTGTTGGGAAAGTAGGCTACTTCTGTTGCTCTTAATGGTAATAGCCTCAAGAAGAAGGGGTCCTGTAGTACCCTGCAGTGCAGTGTCCCCTGTTCCCCAGGGCCTGGCTCTTCGGAGGGTATGCTCTGCTCATGTGCTCATGTGCTCACGTGCTCTGCTATTTAGTCATGGCCTCTGTTTCCTTCAGTCCAGTTGTCTGCAGAGGCTGTCTTGGCCTATTCTGGGTAGTGTTTGGTCCCAAGCAGAGGTGGGGTACAGTTTAACAAGGTGTGCAGTAGTCTGCTTGTGAAATGAGACCTGCTCCCATTGCTAGAACTGAGGTCCTGCAAAATGCAATAGGTTGGGAGATGTGGTATTGGAAGAGTTTGCACTGATCTTCTGGGGGAGGGGGACTGCAGTGCAGGGACTTTGGCACATGTAACTGGGCTGATCCACAGAAGCACTGGGGGAAGAATGCTTGGTGTATGCAAGTTAGGTAAGCAGAGTTGGTACAGTGCTGTTACCACCAGTTGGCCATTGTTTATGCTGGGGGTGGGGTTGGCAAATGGCACCTGCCAACTCTTTTATTCCTGAGTAGGTCTCCCTGTGATCTCTGTCTCTCCTTGCCATGCTCTGAGATGAGCAAGTAAGTCTCTCACTCACTTGCTTTGGCTTTTTTCAAATTGCTGGTTTTAGGCTGTATCTGCAGGGACCATTTGTCATGCTTACTCTTTAAAGGCAGGAGTCAAGTACCTAATTTTCTCTGGTTCTCCCAAAGTTGAGCCTACCTGTTTTTGAAATTCCAGGCTTTGAGTCCTGCTGGTTGTAAGTACTCACAAAATTTGGTTCCTCTCACTTTCAAAGGCAAATGTTATGGGGATTTGTCCTCCCCATTCATGGGCTCCCTGAATGGGAAAGTCTATTTTTCTCCCTTCTGCATGCCATCAGCTCCCTCCCCACCACAGATGCCCATGGTACCTTTTACTCCCAGACCATGTCTTCACCCTTCCTACCTTCTTTAATGTGGGCTCTTCTCTGCCTTTAGTTGTAGTGTGTGTTTTACCAGTCTTCTTATCACTTTCTGGGTTATTTACATTGATGTGAGTGTTTTCTAGTTGTATCCATGGCACAGGGTGAGATTAGGGTTCTCCTATTCTGCCAACTTCCCAGTTTACCCTGATCTATCCCCTTCAGACTTTTTATAAGGGATCTTGTTTTAGTTGTCAAAATCATAGATGAACAATTTTAAAAAGTGTTAATCACTTAAAGCTCATGAGAAAACATCTTTCTGATCAATGATTGTTCAGAACTCAGAAAGAGAGGCACTTGGGTGGCTCAGTCGGTTAAACATCCAACTTCAGCTCAGGTCATGATTTCGTGGTTCATGAGTTCGAGCCCAGTGTCAGGCTCTTTGCTGACAGTTCAGAGCCTGGAGTCTGATTCGGATTCTGTGTCTCACTCTCTCTCTGCACCTCCTCTGTTTGAGCTCTGTCTGTCTCTCTGTCAAAAATAAATGAACATAAAAAAAAAGAATTCAGAGAGAAATGTTTTCTCCCTAAAGTTAACTAACTCTATACCAAAGCAAAAACATAAATAGCAAAAATAGAACTAGTAAGCAAAGCACTGATTTAAAAGTGAAGTGTAAAATCTAGAATTTTCAAGACATTCTCCTCTTTGTTATCAAGAAAATCCTCTATATGTCAACTTACTTAATCTCTGAAAGAATTTCCTTTTTACCTTATTGCTACTAACAATGTGGCTCTACCATGAATGCTGCCCTCTTTTGTAGCTTTATTACATAGATGTATATGTTTACTATGTTTATTTTATGATGTGGAAGTTTCCTTCCCTGGGCCTAAAAGTCTAATGATTCCAATATCTCTATATTGCCTCTCTTCCTCTTCATGTTCTCCCAGTACTTCTCACCCAGATTGAATTTACTGACCATCACTAAAACTATTTCATTACACACACATGTCACTCCTTTGTCTCCCACTCACTTTATTTACACAATTGACAAAACACCAATTCTGAAAAATACAACCACCTACTGATATTTGCATTCATGAAGTTGACTATGGCTGGCAAAAGATCTAGAACCATGCTGGTTGTTCTCACCTAAATTATTAACTACTAACTTCAAATGAACCCTTGACACTTTCAAGGTTCTTAGTTCAGCTTTCCTTCATTGTCTAACTGCCTTATGAGACAATATCAAGTATCTGTTTTATCCCAAATGTGCACATATTTGTAGCCAATCATTTTACTTCCCAATTCACTGAGAAAATTGAAAGTTACAAGAGAAATCCTACAACCTCATCCCTCAAATCCTCCTTCACATGTAAATCTCCATTTTTCTTCCTATAGATAAATTCCCCATGCTTCTATAGGAGACCTTTTCATTGATTTGTAGACTAGAGTCATCCTTTCCTGCCTCCTCAAGAACATGACTGTAAGCAGTCTCCACACCTCTCTTACCCCATCATTAAATGTCCCCTTTCTATTTTCTCATCATTCTACTATTCCCCCAGATAGCATCCTGCTTTTTTTAAAAAAAGGGGAAAAAAACCTTTCTTACCCCCATTACCTGCAGTTATCACCTCACTCTTCTGTTCCTCCTTGTAGAAAAATTTCTCAGAAGAGTTATTTACACTTACTGCTCCCCTTTCCTTCTCCTGTTCCCTCTGGAATCCTCACTCTTCTCCTGGAAAACTGCTACTGACTTGGTTATCAGTGCCCTCATATTGTAAATTCAGTGTTCCAGTTTTGATTCTCAAATTACTTTTCTCTAATCCACATAGTACACAGCTAACAGTTTTCTTCTCCTTAAAATACTCTCGCCGCTTCTTTACTCTCATATTCTTTCCTTCTGATTCTTTTTCTTTATATTCTGTACACTTTAAATCTCTTAAATGGAGATTAATCATCTTACTGACCTCTTAATGTTGGAGTTTCCAAGTTCCTATAAATCATCTTTTCTCTTTTCTATCAATAGTGTGTTGGGGACCTTATTTTGTTTTGTGTGTTAAATACCATCTATATATTGATGGCTGACTACTTTGTATTTTTCATGTACCCTCACAAGTTTGCAAATTTGCTGTAGTGTCTTAAAGGCATTTATACATAATGGGCAATATAAGCCAGAGCCCCTGCTTTTCTACTCTCATACAATTCAGTTAGTGGTAATTTTATACTTTGAATAGCTCCAGTCAAAATATCCTGAAGTGAGTGACCCAGGTGTGGTGTTTGTTGCTTAATTTTTTTTCTTTTTGTTTTTGGACTTATACCTCACATCAGAAAATTCTATTGTCTCTCTCTTCAGAATATATCTAGAATCTTATCATTTTTCATCACCTCTCATAATCACCCTGAATCTATCCACACTCACCATGAATTTTTGCAATATTCTCCTATCTCTGTCCCCTGATTTTCATTCTCAACAAAGCATTCTGAGTAGATCCAAAAGTCAGAATGAAAGCCAACATCTTTAAAATAGCCTAAAAGCCCTACATGATTTGTCCTCTGGCCTTTAATTACCTCTCACTTCCTCTTTCACTACTACCTATTCTCCCTACTGTTCTTCAGCCATGTGGATATTCAAATACTAGGCAGACTTCTATCTCAGCAATTTTGCTCTTGTTTATATCCTCTCCCTGAGATGCTTTTCTTATACATTGAGGAATCTATCCCCAAGGTGAGCTTTCTCACCTTCTTTATGTTTTTGCTTAAATGTTATCTTCCTGAGAGTTTTTCTCTTGACCATCCTATTTAAATTTTACACCCCACTCCCACACCATCCCAATGGGGCCTTTGGTCTTCCTTCCCTGCTTTATGTTCTCAATAGCACTTTGTACATTATAACTTACTGTATTGATTTATCAGCTTTTGCGTTGTCTTTTTTCAGAAGCTCCATGAAGTCAAGGATTTCTATTTTATTTATTTACTAATGTATTCTCTGTACCTCAAAAAGTACCTCGTGTATAGTGAGTAATTCAATATGTGTTTTTAGCAGCTGAGTAAAGGAATGAGTGTTTGAATAAATGAATACTCTTAATTGAAAGCTGCCTTCATTTAGAATATAACTGATACTGAGCTTTTATTTTGAAATTGTGTCTCCTCGTACTATCTATGAACCATTGGAGGACAACTTACTTTTACCTAATTGTGTAATTGCTTTGGATAATGACATGTTTTAGAGAGCTAAAACTTTAAATTAAGATTCACTCTTTTCAGTAGAGATGCTGATTTAGCAGACCTGAAATAGACTTCAAAATCAATGGCAATATATGATGGCACTTGAAAAAGACACATACGTGTACTCATACATACTCGATGATGTTATTTTAATTCACTTTTATCTATGTTTTGGAGGTCCATAAGCACCATTTACTACCACTCCTTTTATTCTTGTTAGAGCACTTGAAATAGGTTACTATGATACCTGATGGTGACTTTTTTCCTCTTTTTTGTATTTCTCTTCTCGTCTTGCTTCAGACTTCTGAAACACACTTTTCTAATGTAGGCTATTACCAGTGTGGTGAGGTCTTGAGGTGGAGCCAACTGTCTTTATTGTTTACACTAAAATATATTAGGCAGAATACATATTAAGATTTCTCCTCCTTTCCCCTGCATTAGAAAATACAGGAATCAAAAATGCCAAAAATAAAGAGAAGTAAAAGGAAAATGAAGACACAGCTAGATAGCCTGAACACAGGCTCCTGAGTCAGAATATTTAAGCTACATACCCAAGAAATCCAGTCCACATCAAAAGAGCGAGTACTGCTATGAGGGAAAGAGATTTTTAGAAGAGTTCCATTATGAAGGAGGGAAGTTAGTTACTTCTGATGTCACTGAGAGTTCAATGTTAGAGAGAAAGTGGAGTTTGAAAAAAATATTCACTGGACTTCTTGAGATGTTTAAAATTCTGTCACCTAGCCTAATTACTTCTGAGTCCTTAATCATGGTCATGAGCCATTTTGTACTGGTATATATAGCTAAGTTTCATCTAGTTTACAGTATTTCTGACTCTTATGATATATACTTATAAAAATATTTAGTTTCAAATCTTTGCTGTTCTTGGCCATTATTTAAAAGCCCATTGTTCATAAAGTAGCTATTAGTTATCTTTGGTTTATGATTAAGTAATCGAGTATGCATTTTTTTTCAGTTTGGGAACTAAGGTTCATTTTGTTTCAAAATCTTGCCTTAAGCCACATTGAACATTCAATTTAATTAATAATTGAGGGAAATTTGCATTTCTTCAAACCAAGAGAGATGTAGTATCTTGGTAAGAAAAGCTGCATGTTAGCTAATGGTTATCAGGGAATATTTTACAATTTCTATTATTATACTTTCATCTAAAAAAAATCTGTAAATCTCTGGCCTCGAGGAAAATATAATGGTGAAATATGGCAGTGATTTTCAATTATTACAGGTACTTTGTCTGCAAGACTCTGCCAATCTGATCTTGACTTATTCTGTCCTTAAAACAAACAAAAAATAAAAACCAGAAAAATAACTATCCACATAAAAGATGCATTGCAAGGATAAGTTAAACTATTTCTATTCATAATATTACTGAGTTTTGGGCAAATGCTGCTGAGCTATTGTTACTTTTACAGACTGAAAATAGTATACAGATGGATGATGGTTGTGAACAAATAAAATGTTCATGTTACATTTATTTCTGAAGAAAAACACTTTGGAAATATGTAAGCTTAATCACACTGGCTTTTTCCTCCTCATAGTTCAGAAGGCATTTATCTTTGTTCATCCACAAAGCAAAATAGTTCTTTCTAGCACTTGCTCAGGATCTTGATCTCAAGCTCATGAAAATGCTTCAGCTCTCTGCACCAACAGAAGGAGCCATTTGACAAATTGAACATTTGAGTTATCACAGTCTTATGTGATCTCCCCACAATGCTGTACACCTCTTATCTGATTCCAATAGCTCAGGGACAACTTAACACATTGCATTTATCTTTATTGTGATTTAATTTTGAGCAGTCAGGATCCTGAGTGCAAGGAGAAACTGCTCAAATTTCAAAATCAGGCCTCTTCTGTTAAATGTTTGGAAAAATACCCACCATGACGTTTTGACACTCAATCCATTAAAGTCTTGCCTCAGCAATCCTGACCTCAGCTGTTGTATTCTTTGCCCTGATTCTTTGAAGTGATGCCAGCCCTTAGAACAAAGAACCCCCCATCATGAATCAGAGTTCCCTAAATAGATGAGTAACAAATAGCCGTGGAAATAATCTCACCTGATTTCTCGTAATCCTTTGTGTTCACCACCACAGGTTCTCACCTCAGCTTCTAGTGCATACCTGAGGTGAGGAAGAGTAAGAATTTTTGTGCTTAGGTATTGACAGGCTGAAAGACAGCCTTCATGAGATAAAACCAAACATAGAAGAAGAATAAAGGATTCATTTATTTGGAGGTGAATGTATACTCTAGTGATAAGTGGTAGAAAGTACAGGAAGCTGAAATTCAAGAGATATGGATACTGATAATGATAAGATCATAGGAATGTGGTAACAACCTTCAATAAATTGCTTTTTAAGTCCTCTAGAAGTCCTTGACGTAAGGTGAAGTTGGACTAGATAAGCTCTCTGGTAGTAGTCTTTGATATCTAGCAGATGAAATAAATGCATGTTTGTGTAAATAATTATAAACCAAATGAAAGTTTAATGATCAAAATAGAGCTTTTTACTTTAAAATACTCAGAGATAAATGAATTCATAGTTTACTCAGATTTACATTTTAAAGTCATGTATTTAAAGGTGGTAAGTGTGCATAACCCAATTGAACCTTAATAGTGCCTTTAAATTGTTCATTTTCATAAGTATAGTGCACATAAATTTATGTACGTACAAGGCCACCGGATTGTGTTTAAGATTCCTATGGTTAAAGGGGGAAGTGATTTAAAATATTAGAGCCACATTCAGCTTAGCAAAATACTCAAAGCCATACAAGAAACAAGATCAGAATTACTATCTCCCATTCCATGATCACTCAGAAGCATATGGGCTCAATTTGATACTTTGTAAAGTACAAAAATGGTGGTTCATATAGTTCAACTTAGTGGCTAAATTGCTCACACTTTATTTTTATGATCGCGTGTAGTTGAATAAACATAAACTAAGTCGCAGATATGATGCAAATTCCTCTGCAATGGTTTTTAACAATTTGATGGCTGCTTCTGCTTTTAAAATGGCATTTAATGCATTTTCTTACTATGAAATTATTGCATGGTAGAAAAAAATTCCATTTAAAAGTGTCTTTAAAATACTTATGAAAGATATGAGGCTTTTCAAAAGCAAATGATTTTCGGAAAGAGTTTTATTCTGATTATTGTGTTAGAGAATTTTTTTGGGGAAGTGAGAGCAGATCTTTCACATGGTGCACACTGATGGGATGGGATTAAACGTTCTTATATGCTTCACTGCCCGTCTTAAGATTCTGATTTTAGCATTCTGGAAGAAATGGCAGAGTAAGATTTTTGATGCCTCTAGAGTAACTGAGACATACACGAGGGCACACTTTTTTGAAAAAGCCTAACAACTACATTTCAGGTATAGATCTGTTACTATCTTCTTGTATGATACTGAGCAAATCACTTTAACTATATAAACTAAGGGAGTGGTATTTGGTTGGTGATCATATATTTTCTTTAGCTCTAAAGTTCTTGGGATACATGACTCTTTGAGATAGACATGAATTTCCTGTCACTGATAACTTTGTGGTTAAAGTCTCTTGGGAAAAACTTGTTGTCTACTTTCTTTTTCCTTAATCATTTATTGTTCTGTCAGGAAAGAGGATGATCAATATTAAACCCTTCAGAATGAGCTAATTTTAGTCCTCAGAAAGAGCCCCTAAATTAAAATGAAAATATATTTTTCAATTTATTTTATCCTTCGTGTTCATATATTGATGTTAATAGCCACCCAATCTCCCTAAGCCAAATAGTGTGGCCATTCAAAACTGAAATTTTCTAAAAAAGAACATTTTGAACAGACTGACTCAGAGATTATACAAGTATATGTAGCATGAGAAATATTTGTGAATAAGTTTCTTTAGATAGAGCTGTTGGTCTGTGAATCTCTGCCTGCCAAATTTCCCATTCTACACAATTTTAGGGGGTGTTAGCTTTAGTTTAGCCTAGCTCTATTATATTCTTTCTGTTTCTCTTTTGTCTATGTTGACTAAGGGTCACTTTAGTGTGAGTATAGTTATTGCTTGATAAAGTAAGGTTGAATTTTGGAAAGGAAATATAACCATATGCTTAGTTTTTCTGATATAACACTTCATTTGAAAATACGCATTTTAGTTAATTCACCCACACAGAAACCACCAATCTATTAATGATGCATCTTGTTTCTCAAGAGTAAATTCACTTGAGGAAAGGGGACTATGAAAATCTTTCATAGTGGTGGGATTTAAGAAAATCTGGTTTCCTAAATTCATTCAGTATTATGCTTATATTCTCTGATATCCCTTGGTTGCTCATATTTTGTGCCAACGCAGGGAAGCCTTCAATAACACATAGTTTCCTAAAGTGAATTGTTCATGTTCTTCTATATTTAGAGGTATATTCTAATTTTAGTAAGCATGTAGATTATCCTCTGAAAATGATAGTGGATATAATAGTGGATAATATCAAATAGTTCCAAATATATCTAAGCATAAGGAGGAAAGACCCAGTGGGAACACTTACATATAAGTATAATTCCTATAGAATTGAATGTGCTTGCTCACTTCCAAATAAGAAGTTCAGGTCCAAAAGTCATTTGGCTTTAATTTAGTTGCACTCGTAAATTGATATAAACTGTAAAATAGAAGTTATGTTCTTAAGGTCAAAAGATTTAATATTACCGTGATACTTCCTTAGTAAGTCCTGTAAATACTAAGATGTATTAGGGTCAGATTGGGCAGTAGCTTAGTATAGCAGAACTGGTAGGGTTCCTGGCTTTGTATTAAGAGTGATAGGAAACAGGTGACAGAGTGAAAGAAAATGATGAACCAGCTAATATTGACATGTGACAGGCCTGTGGATTCATTATTGCAAACACACACTCAAGGTACCTATTTTTCCAAAGGAAAACAATTGAGAAGCAGCTTCTAGCATATTCAGGGAGTTTAGTTTTTTTGTTGTTGTTGTTGCAAGTGAGAAAGAGTTAACCCAAATTATCTTGGGAAAAAAAAAAAAAAAGAAGAACTTATTTTCTCATATAACTGGCAAGTTTGATGATATATTTGCCTTTAGGGGCTCAGCTATACACAGAAACTCAAAAAATACCCTTTCTTGGATACCTCTCTCTAAACATTGACTTTAATTCTGCAGATAGATTCTCTTCAGACTCTTATCCCCAGATTCATATTCTTCCCTCTTATGAAATCCATGGGGAAAAAAATGGCCCTAGTCTAAAATATCTCATGAAAAAATACATTGATTTGATTTTTGGTTTGGGGCTGTCTGTGTGTGCGTGTGTGTGTGTGTGTGTGTGTGAGAGAGAGAGAGAGAGAGAGAGAAAATAGGCCCCTGAGATATGGAAAGAGCGTGAAATTCTCCAAAGAAATCAAAAGAGAATGGAAAGCTGTTATGGGTAAACAAAAACTATAGTAAGTAATCTTGGCTAGTACATTTGACCTCAGATTGCTACATATTATTACCCAAACTCTGTTACATGGATCATCAAAGATACATGAAATATTAATGTCCTTGGGGAAAAAGTTTCTATAATCAAATAATTTTGGAAAATATTTAACATATTTAAATTGCTTTTTTCCTACCTTGTTATTTCCTAAACTGAAAAGATGATATCAGATCCTGAAGGAAGAGGGAGATTTCCATATGCAGACTTTGCAAAGGAAATGTCCAAAAACAAGTTCAATGGCCTTTAAACCCTCTGACTTAGAGGGTTTAAACCAGTACAAAAGAGGGAGGATTTATGAATACATAACTTTGACAATAGCTGTTGCTATGTTGAGAGTCTCCACCGATCAATACTTCCATGCTGCACAATTCTAGGGGGTGCAGTAAGTCTGCAAATGACTCCCTCATTCTCAACCATCAGTCATTCACATAGATTACATACCACATCACTTCCTTTGTTGGGCAATATTGTGTCTCTGCCTGCCCTATACTCAGCAGTGGGGAGCACTGTCTTCTTATGTGCAAGTCTGGTGAGAGGACTTCTATGGAACTGTGAGAGCTTGAAATGTGTTCCCTGAAGTCTGGTGACTCATGTGTGGGAAAGCAAAAGTGGCCTGACAACATAGAGCAGGCTGTACTGGAACTGACTTGTATACACAGAGGTTATCAGTGCACAAGATGTGTGTTTCCTGTAGATAGATGTGATCATGTAGGATAGACGATCAGGGTGGAGAAATCTTGTGTCCAGCTGGTAGAGCCACCCAGTGAGGCAGAGGGGCCCAGTAGTAAGAGAATGGATGTAATTATGGGATACGTGGAAACTGTGGAAGAAGTCATAATGACCCCCCGGAATTTAGTGGGTCTAGTAAACTTTTAGTAAGATTCCCATCATCAACAACAACAAAATGCTTGTGAGATGAAGAACTATAACCTCTGCCAGTCTTAACATAAGTTGATGTTTAATTAAGTCCTTTCCTATGCTCTTATCACTCTTTCATTCACCCCGAATCCCCAGAAAGTTCAGAACCTGGGGGAACGAAGAGAATAGTAAGTTGAAGAAAATAACTTTCAGTCTAATGCAGGCTTGGGCTGGGGTTGGAAAGAAAATATGTGTTAAATAAATAAAATGACTTTGATTCATATCTTAGAATAGACAATCTGATTATATATTGAAACTTTTTTTTTTTTTTTTTTACTAAAAGTAACTTTAGGAGTATCTAGCCATTACTTATTTGTAATTAACAGACAAGAGTCATGGGCCGGCTGAAGTTTTCATTTAAGAACTAGGTAAAGTTAATTTTAATGAGTAAATATTAAATGTACAAACAGTAGTATATTTTCACTTTGATTTTATCATGAATGCCATGTTTAATGTATCAGATGTACAAACTTAAACAGTTTTTAGTTTTCCATATTTTTAAATGTGGCATTTTCCAGAACTATTCACATACTATTCAGCTTGAGAATTCTTACGAAGTTAGAGTAGATGGTGTTTCCCAAATTATTTGAACTGGAATCATTTGTTCACAATATGCTCACATCTCAAATAATATAATATTGCATAGAACTCTGTACCATGCTAAAATATAAAGAACGAGTGGTAAGCAGTGCCTAGCTGAGATTATAGTATAAAATGGTGAATAACCTCTTTAGTATTCTCCAAAACTCAGTAGGATAGGATAAGAATACACTAAAGGAAAATTATGCCCTATTCAAAAGAAACATCTGTTATATCAGAAGGCAGAAAAACTCTGGAAGTCAAAACAATATACACATTCTCAGAAATCCATGAAAATTCAAGCAGGAATAGAGGATAGAAAAGATGTGATACCTCTATGAAAGATACAACTACAGTCTAAACTGCTGTATGGAGTGAGTAGAAATGTTTTTGTGTGCAGAGCACACATTTGCTAAGATGCAAATTATAATAGCGATTTGTGGCTTTAACCATCTGGACATTCACGGAAGTGTCATTCAAATAAAAAAAAAAAAACCCAGCACATTCTTGACTTTTTGAAATTTAACATTTCAGAGGTTAGGGGGGAACTGATCAAACATCTAGAATGGAATTAAGTCTTTTAGGCAGGGAAGAATTGTGCTAACTTAATAGGAATATTGGGGGAAAAGAAATTGTCATCTTATAGTCTACATGATACTGGAAGAGTAGGCTGCAGAGTATAGTTAGAGGTACATCATAGATTTTAAAAAGACAGTTTTAAAATATTGAAATAAATCTGAAGCATGATTCTATGGTATGAAATTCTGGAATGGACAATGACTCAAGTTTAGGAAATTAAAAAAAAATTCTAACCTATCCCTCCATGAAAATGATACCAATAGCAATTTTTGGTTCACTAAAGAATCTGTGAAATGACCTTAGAGAAGTTATAAACAAAACGCAAATAGGAAACATACAGTCAAGGTATGTGTGATATTTGTATACTAGAAAAAGGTGACCCAAAGGGCAAAGTACGAAATGAGCTAAGGTGACTACCAAAAATAAACACAGCAAAAGATCCTTTTTGTAAAGTTCTGATCACAAAGAAAGTTAAATGCTACACATGATCCAGAATTGTATTTTGCTATTAAGAACACTGAAAAACAGTTAGCAAAATCTGAATATATCGTGGGGATTGATAATAGCATTATAAAAGTATGATTAAAAAAAATAATTGTGAGAGGGGACAAGATGGCGGAGAAGTAAGGAGCTCCGTACTTGCACTCGCACCCATACATCACACAGAAAAGATCTGAAGCCATTGGAAACCTTACAAAACCTGAGAGACTGGGGGGAAAAGGACGCAGAATCCACTGAGAGAGACTTCTAAC